>NC_030164.1:0-62483 GCF_020360975.1 Hirsutella rhossiliensis | reverse complement strand
TTTTTTTATTCTTTACTCTTAAATCCTAAACCAAATTTCTCTTATGCTTATCATTTAGTACTTTATGAAATAAGCAGATATTGAACTTTAGCTTAGCAAGCTAAGGAAGCTAAACATAAATATGTATCTTATGGAACAGCAGAAAAGAATGATTCAATTCATAGCTTGCTAAGAAATAACTTATATTATATTTATTGCTTATCTGTATCTTGTTTTATCGTTATTATTATGGCCCCTGTCATCGCTAATAATAAGATAATACTAGCAATAAACAATCATATATTATAAGAAGTATATAATATATTTCCTATTGTAGACATATGACTTGTTTCTGTCATATTACCATCTCAGTTATTACTAGTAACAAACATAACATTAGCTGTGTCTAGATCTAGATTTTTATTTATATGTAATGGTAACCTAACCTCCCCTTTAGCTACAATATCACTATATTTACTTGTGGATAAGTAATAAATCAGATTGTTTATTTTACTATTATAACTATTAATTATAGCCATATAGTAAGGCAATATCGGCTGTAGTGCAGAATTTAATAATATTGTTACAAATAATGCTAAAGGAATACTATTTCAATTATTGCTTTGTAATTCACTTGTTCTTATATTGATCAACATCAAAATGAATAAAAATAATATAGATACGGCCCCTATATATACAATTAAATAAGAAAAACCTATAAATGTTAATCCTAATAATATTAAATAAAGAGAAATAGATGCAAATAATCCTATTAAAGACATAAGAGATGCTATAGGATTTTTATTAATTATAACAGTTATACCGAAAAATAATGCAATTATACTTAAAACATCTAGATATTCTACTGTATAACCATTAGAAAATACATCGTATAAGGTCAAAAGATCAAGACCCATTTGACTACTGGCTTTATCTTTTAAAACCTAAAAATAGGACTAAATATATTATACTGAGCTACTTTGGAACTATTATTCAGTTGAGGGGTTTTAATCATAAACGCGGCTAGTCAGACTTGAACTGACATATCCAGAGCGGAAATCTGTAGGTCTACCATTAACTTATAGCCGCTTAAAATATATTTATCTGTAATTTGTTTTTTATTATGAAAAGAATTTTAATATGAAATCAAGTATTATTTCAATATACGAGTTATCAAATAGAAAGTCTCCATCATAATCTCCATAATAATCTGTTTTCGAACTGTCATTATAAGCTGTTCTATCACATTTACTGTTATTATCCTCTATTTTCGGACGTTTATTGTCATAATCCTCATCTGAATCTGAACCACTCCTTCCTCTTTTTACTCCTTTACCTTTATCCTCAGCATTATTATCAAATTGTTGAGGCGCAAGCTCATCCTCAGATTCTAATTGACTGTTATTTAATTTTGATTCAGCTTCATCTTCAGGTTGGTGTGGTAGAGTAGGATTACTAGGTTCAAGTTGAGATGATTCCGATAAAGATTTTTGTGAAGGAGATGGTGATTCACTTCTAGATCTATCTGGTGAACCATACATATTTAAAATATCATCTCACTCGTCACCTTCATAATATTCACTTGGTGTATGAAAACCAGGTAAACGGTACCCATTACTGCTTGTAGATTCTACCTCACTAGGTGATATTCTACGCCCAGTCAATCGACTATATATTTCACTCTGCTGAATTCTATCTTGACTATAATCACGATCTCAACGACCACTATCTGATGTATATGCAGAATCTGATCTATTTGGTATTTCTCCGTATGGTAAATCATAAGGATTATTAGGCATTTCTCCTTCTGGTATAGCATTAGAACCCGATCCATTAGACATTTCTTCTTCTGACATATTGTCAGATTCCGTTCTATTTGGCGTTGTACCATAATAAGGCGTAGTACTGAAATATCTTATAGATTGTTTATTATTTATAATTTTATTATTTGTTTTTTCCATCTTTTGTTCCGTTTTAATTGTTATTCTTCCTCTTAGTCTATAAAAAAATATATATATGTTATATAGTATGCTAGGACCCTCAGTAATACATGGATACATATAAGAATAGTCATACAACATCCACAAAATGTCAGTACAGTATTCCTCCTTCATATCCTAAATGATGGTGATCTGTTAAATGATAGGCTAATATTCTTCATAGACCTACTGCTATGAATATTGTACCTATAATAACATGAAACCCGTGAAACCCTGTTCCAAAGAAGAAACAAGTACCAAATACACCATCACTTATAGTAAATGAAGAAACACTATATTCTATTGCTTGGAATAAAGTGAATACTAATGCTAATACTACTGTAAAAATTGTACCGTATATAGCACCTTTTCTATCCCCTTTAATTAAAGAGTGGTGGGCGTACGTAATTGTTGCTCCACTAGATAATAATATTACTGTATTTAATAAAGGTAATTCGAAAGGATTAATAGGTTCTATTCCCATTGGAGGTCATTGAGCTCCTAATTCTACTGTTGGTGTTAAAGCACTATGGAAATAAGCTCAAAAAATAGCTACGAAAAATAAAGCTTCAGATACTATAAATAATATAACTCCTAAATTTAATCCTTTTTGTACCGCAAGAGTATGATTACCTAGGTATGTCACTATAAAAATATATTACTATATTTGTTGGACTATATTTTAATTAATAGTTATAATTAACGTATTAATCTTTAACCCATAGTCTCTGAAGACCCTGAGAAATATTTATCCGTCCCTCAGTTTCCTGCTGATCGCCCTTAAAGGGTTTTCCAGCAATTGGTTAAATTTAAACAAGGCACGAAGATATTATACCTTCTGAGATTATATCTCTAAATCACAATGTCATAGATGCAATTACTGTAGTTAAAGCTATATAGAACAATACATAACTATTATTAAAAAGATGCATAGATAATGCTGCATTTATTGTTAAAGCAGATAATGATATGCTAGTATAGAATGGTCAAGGAGAAGGTGAAACTAAATGAAAAGGATGATCTTGAAAATTACTTCGCACTAAATATGTCATGTATATAAATAATAAAAATACTACAGTTTTTGAGTCATGAATTCTTCTTGTTTAAAAGCCTCTAAGATGAATCGAACATCTATAAACGTTATTAACAGTAACGCGCTTTACCGTTAAGCTATAGAAGCTTCTCACAAATTAAGATTATTTTCAGCTTTTATACGACTGTAAAAAACTTTTACGGTATATGTAGAAAAAAATCAGAAGTGTGAAGCTTCGCGCTTCGTAGCGGTAATAAAAAAATATATTTTTTTTATTAACCCTTTATTGCACAAAAGCTATGTGTGAAGCAAGGCTTGAGATACTCAAGCTCTCTATTTTTATGTTAAGTATAATTTGTAGGTAAAGGATAGTTAAGTTCATAGAGATGTAAAAATTGTACCGTATATAGCACCTTTTCTATCCCCTTTAATTAAAGAGTGGTGGGCGTACGTAATTGTTGCTCCACTAGATAATAATATTACTGTATTTAATAAAGGTAATTCGAAAGGATTAATAGGTTCTATTCCCATTGGAGGTCATTGAGCTCCTAATTCTACTGTTGGTGTTAAAGCACTATGGAAATAAGCTCAAAAAATAGCTACGAAAAATAAAGCTTCAGATACTATAAATAATATAACTCCTAAATTTAATCCTTTTTGTACCGCAAGAGTATGATTACCTAGGTATGTCACTATAAAAATATATTACTATATTTGTTGGACTATATTTTAATTAATAGTTATAATTAACGTATTAATCTTTAACCCATAGTCTCTGAAGACCCTGAGAAATATTTATCCGTCCCTCAGTTTCCTGCTGATCGCCCTTAAAGGGTTTTCCAGCAATTGGTTAAATTTAAACAAGGCACGAAGATATTATACCTTCTGAGATTATATCTCTAAATCACAATGTCATAGATGCAATTACTGTAGTTAAAGCTATATAGAACAATACATAACTATTATTAAAAAGATGCATAGATAATGCTGCATTTATTGTTAAAGCAGATAATGATATGCTAGTATAGAATGGTCAAGGAGAAGGTGAAACTAAATGAAAAGGATGATCTTGAAAATTACTTCGCACTAAATATGTCATGTATATAAATAATAAAAATACTACAGTTTTTGAGTCATGAATTCTTCTTGTTTAAAAGCCTCTAAGATGAATCGAACATCTATAAACGTTATTAACAGTAACGCGCTTTACCGTTAAGCTATAGAAGCTTCTCACAAATTAAGATTATTTTCAGCTTTTATACGACTGTAAAAAACTTTTACGGTATATGTAGAAAAAAATCAGAAGTGTGAAGCTTCGCGCTTCGTAGCGGTAATAAAAAAATATATTTTTTTTATTAACCCTTTATTGCACAAAAGCTATGTGTGAAGCAAGGCTTGAGATACTCAAGCTCTCTATTTTTATGTTAAGTATAATTTGTAGGTAAAGGATAGTTAAGTTCATAGAGAAGGACGCCATATTTCAGTTTATATAAAAATAGATATATATATATTAAAAGTAGTGTATAAGAATAGCTTGCACACAAAATTAATAATAAAACTACAGGGACAACAGAGGTTAGTCCGATTCTTGGTCAGAATTCGTTATTGATTTTACAGCGAAGCTGGTATGCGCAAGCTAGCCTAAACTAAGAAGCTAAACAATAAAAGTTCATATAAAGCCATTCTTCAATATTAATTGGACATTTATAATTATTATTCACTTGAAGCGGAAAAAAGGTGACTCGAACACCTAAATCTAAAAAGATACCATTTAGCAAATGGCTTACCTTACCTATAGCAACTTTTCCTTGTAGTCGCTTGCTGTATTTTTTATTATTAGCTTGCGCTAGAGTAAGAAAAGTTCATTCTATTTATTGTTGTGTTTGTTTTATACTAAGCAGCCAGCCTTGCAGATCTAGTATGATAACCTTATCCTTCTTAGATTGTAAGGGTAAGGCTATAAATACAGCTGCTGCATTATAGATAGACTATTATTTTATATGAATGCTTGAGATTTTTAGGAGTTAGCCTTAGGGATATAATAAGCTATAATTTATTATTTAGAACAATGAATACAGGATAAGAGTTAATAAAGTACCCTTATAAAACTTATTGCAACTTTTAGGGATCATCTGACCAATCAATGGTAACTCATCCTCTCATATTATTTATTATCATTCGAACTAGATCGGATTCGAACCGATATCTATTATCGTGACAGGATAACCCTTTACCAATTAAGTTACTAATTCTGGTAGTCATTATGCACAAATATAGGAGACAAGAGATTCGAACTCTTAAAAGTCATAGCTATTGAGTTTACAGCTCAACCCTTCTTGCCAATAAAGGAACCCTCCTTTATATAAAAAAATATAAAATCATAGTTTATGTTCATCAATCCCGTGCAACTTCCACTACACGAACCGTATTTCGACTTAACACTAATTAGAACCACGCATACGAAGATCCCCGATAATAGACAGCTTTGGTGCTGTTCATAGATATAATATCTACACAAAACCTATATGTTTTTTTTACTAATTACTAAGAAAGCAAACTTATTGCGTAAGCTCTTTTCAGCATGTGACGAGTGGTTAGTACCAATCCGAGATTCATTCACCGTGACATGGTGATTCACGATTACTAGTAATTACTTATTCATGTAGTCGAATTTCAGACTACAATCCTTAAAATTTTTATCCTATTTTTTGAGATTAGCTTAAATTCACATTTTTGCATCTCTTTGTCTAGGAATATGTGGCACGTCTATAGCCCACAATATAAAGGCCATGATGACTTGTCTTTGTCCCCTTTTTCTATCCAAATCTCCAGGATCTAATGCTTTATTGTAGAATTCCAAAAATAAAGCCAGGGATTTCGTTAATTTCATGGAAACCACAGTTTCACAACATTAACTGAAAACAGCCGTGCAACTCCTGTAATATTATTATACAAATTGTGGTAAGGTTTTTCGTGGATCATCGAATTAAACAACATACTTCACTACTGTTGTCAGAAACGGTCTAGTGATTTCAGTTCCTGCGTTGCCACATTACTCTTGAGGTGGAATGCTTACACTTTCATTTATAGACCAAATAATATTTAATATTAATTGTTTACTGACGAACTAAATTATTAAATTGTTCATCTAATCTATGGCATTCATCATTTACTGCAAAGACTACTGGGGTATCTAATCCTGTTTGTTCTCTGTGCCTTCGTCCCTCAACGTCAGTTTTGACCTAAAGGGGTGCCTTCGCCTTTACCGAGTCCCTTTGGTATTAAAGAATTTCATCTCTCCTCCTCAAGTACTCCCCTCTCATATAAAACTCTAGTCAAGTACTAACATTATATAAGCTATATTGACCGTCTAGGTACCCTTTAAACCTAATTAAGATGAATAATACTAGTCTCTTACGTATTACCGCGACTGCTGGCACGTAATTAGTCAAGACACAATATATATATTGTCATTATCAATATATAAACAAAGCTTTATTCAATTTTAATACAATCCTATAGATCATCTTTTAAGATATGATCAAAATAGGACTTGCCACTTCTCCAAGTTGCCAGTTCAGCCGTTAGGCCATTGACCAAAATTCCTCACTGCTGTACTAATTTGCATAGGGGTTTTTTCAGACCCAATGTGGTCGATCAACCTTTCAGATTCGACTACGAGAGTTGTCGGCTAGTTAAGTCATCACCTTAACTACTACCTGTCTCGAAGATATTTATCATCCTCTTAAAGCAGGAACTGTATCCCTTTATTTATTATGAAGGATTTACCTTCTCTTTAAGGTCGGCGAATTATATCTTTATACTCACCTGTACACCACTTTTTAATTAATAGCCTTAAGGATTGTAAGTCACTTAAAATTAAAAATTAAAACGTACGATTAGCATGTGTCAAGCACTTGGACAGTATTCAATCAGAGCCATCACCAAACTCAACTATTATTTTTTGATGTAATTTTCACTCATACAAAACACCAAACTTTCTTTTGGTGAAATAAATGTTCATTACATCACTATAAGTTCTAATAATTTGAATATAAGGAGAGTGATAAATTATATAATGTTCTATTTATAAATACTATACTAATAAAAAATTTTCATTTGTTCGCCTTGTACATACACTAAGTCTTACCTCTAAAGCTAGACTTTGAATAAATGAACTATCCATAAGCGGCTTCATTATAGAAGCTGCTAAGCCTGCTGCAGATTCTGCAGCAACAACCAGAGCAACAGCTACAGCAGCTAAGATGCACAAGCACTAATTTCTACCATTATTTATAAATTTTTATTCTTCCTTATAAGGATAAATTTTTATTGTTTATATAATTTTCCTTACTTACTTTTTACTCTCACTTATATTTTTAGGTAGCCAAGCAGTACATAAATAGCTTTAGCTACGAAAAAAAATATATTTTTGAGCCATCAATTTTATGCACATTTTTGGTTGTTATGTGCGATATGTTAAGGCGCGCCTTATTGCAGGCTACGGTATTTTTTTTATATGAAGCAGCACTTTCACGCAAGTCACAACTAGATAACACTACTAACAACTATACTAATTGTGCTAAGGACTAGCTGCTTATATCCTTCTATGTAATAAGCTTTTTATAGGTACGCATAGGTACGCACAAAATAAAGGGCATATTGTCTACGCTCTTTGCTTAAATTTATAAGAGAAAGCAGCAGCGCTGCAACTAGAATAGACTAACAACCAGCGACCTACCTTACCAAACTATAAAATATTAATGTAAGTCTAGTCCATCTTTTATATAAGAACTTGTCAATACTACGAAAACTTGAGCTTGGATTAAGGCAATCATCATCTCTAAACCGGAGAAGGCTACTATAAATAGTAACGGAATTAAACCCACAATAAAAAAAATTATACCTGAAGACATTATATTGTAAACAAAACCACTTAAAATACTTAATAACATATGACCTGCTACGATATTAGCTCCTAATCTTAAACCAAGAGATACACATCTTGCAAGATAACTGATGAATTCAATAGTAACTAATAATGGTAAAAGACCTAGAGGACAACCTGCCGGTACTAATAAAGAAAAGAATTTTAAACCATGTTTTTGGAACCCTAAAATTGTTGCCCCTAATACTATTGTAAAACTAAGAGCAAATGTTAAAGCAAAATGACCTGTAGATGCAAAACTATATGGTATCATACCGATTAAATTATTTATTAATATAAATACAAATAAAGTATATATGAATGGGAAATAAATTTGTCCATTTTTAGCATTTATTTGATTTGTAACTATATTGTGTATTGTTACGTATAGAGATTCTTGAGCTATAGATCAATTGTTACTTACTAATTTATTATAGTTAGTTGCGACTAAGCTTAATATTAATGTTATTAAACCCCCAATTATTAAATAAAATCCTATATTTGTTAAAGATAAATGTAAGTTACCTCCTAAAACTTCCAAATTTAATATATCTCTTACTTCAAATTGATCTAAGGGACTTCTTATTTCTGTAAATAATGTAGAAAACATAAGTAGTATATATTACTACTTTAATATATAGATCTTTAAATAACTAATTACTTATAGTATTAACACTATAAAATGTATATTTATTATATTATATTTTATTAATAAACATACGTGATAAGAATAAACGAACTATTCTTGGTAGTATATATTTAGATAAAATGTATAAAACTAATACTATTATAGCAAAAGCAAATACTATTTCATTCATATAATAAAAAGGTGTTAATTGTGGCATATTTAATTTTAAAAATTGGATATATAATACGTATTTTATTTTAATCGTAAACAAATTTAAAGCACATTATATGCTATATATTAAACCATTTTTAGGATAGTTTAATACGTTTAATATTAATAAATAGTACATACTAAATACTACTATGAATACGACTGATATATAGGTTTATTAGATTTAGTTATTAATATAATAGAGAGTTATAAGTGCTTCCTATAGGGATAATAAGCAGCGCAACCTTAAAAATTGATTAAATTTATAGATTTATGAACTCTGGCCTATTATTGGCCAGCTCTGTATAGCTCTTAGTGTGAAGGATGCCCCTCCTGTATAACTACTGGGATAGCAAAGCACAGGAGAAGGATGAAATTGGCATATTTCAGATTTTTTTCTTGCTTAACAAATAAGCAGCGTGCGCTTTACTAAGAAAAAAAAATAGCAAGAAGTTAAAATCATAAAAAGACGAGCTATAAAATATACGCAGGCTGGCTGCCATTACGCAGCAGCAGACTTATGATTTTATCTTTAGCTTGCGCACAAACAAGAAAAATATGTTCTGTGAGCACTAAGTATAATAAGCAATATTAGAATTGTGTTTCCTAGATTGCTCTTCTTACATGATTTAAATCTTCTTTTGAGTTTGAAATAGTTACTCAATTCAAAGAACCATCTTGGTATTTTTTCAATCTAACTAAATCACTAAGACGAACTTTATCCTGGCAATCTAATCTAAAACCATGAATACTTATACCTCTTTTACTTCCTTTAGTAACTATGGCCATACGCCAACCTCGTAGTTGTGGAGCAGATGTAATTATTTGAGGTGTTTATGCACCACTTAGTGTAACAATAAATTTTTTTCCAATTTATTAAAATGCCTAAAGCCTTATACGAATTCACTACTATGACCTAAATTTATTGTTTCTAATCTACGTGAAGGCATTATTATCTATCTTATTAATTATATTATGCCTAAATTCATAATGATGTGGTAATAAGAAACTTATATCAAGAACTTGTTACCTAAGTGGAGAGTTAGAACTACCGGTTTGTGGTGATATTAGAGAAGGTGTTAGACCACCTTGTTCTGGTTTATTATAAGATTGCGCTAGAGGTGATTAAGAGTTAATAGAATAACTACCTTGTTGTGTATTAAATGATTGTGCATTCATTATACTACTTTTTTTTTGCATATAATTATGGATTATATGGACCACCATATAATGTATTTGTATTTATAGATCAGCCATAAAAACCTCCCCTTTCTTTAATTATCGCCTCTATAAAAAATTTATATAAAAATCTAGATACAGCCGTAAAAGTTGTATAGCCGAAGAAAGGATTATTCTCAATGTTCAATAAATTTATGTCCATATGAACATAAACTAAATATTTAATAGCAAACAATAATGGTAGGGTAATAATAAATGAAAGTAAAGAAGCGAATAATTTAGGTTATAGTTGTTATCAATTCATTCTTTTTTTACCTTAGAGCTAAACTTTCTTATTATTGATTTAAAAGTATTATATCGGTCAGCTGCTGCTTTTTGGGTATTTTATATTAACATATACCTAGGGATATATAATCGTTATATAAACAATTAAGAGATTATAGACTATAAAGCATATTAGTACCAGAATAATGTAATACGTCTAAGATCATACCAGGGTATATACCTAATATTACTGTGAAAAGAACTAATCCAAATAATATTGAGAATTCTCTTTTATTTACATCTGATATTGATTGTTCTAGGAATCTAGTAAATGAACCTCCGAAAGATATACGATTAAACATATAAATCGAATAGGCGGCAGATAATACAATAGATGTACAAGCCAAGAATCCCATCAATGGTAATCTTTCAGTAATACCAGATAAAGACATGAACTCCCCTATGAAATTGAAAGTTAAAGGAGTTCCACAATTACCTAAACATAAGATAAAGAACAATAATGACAACATAGGCATTAATTGTGCTAAACCTCTGTAGAAGTATATAGATCTAGTTCCAGTTCTATCGTATAAAACTCCACCTGCGCAAACAAAAAGACCACTTGATACAAATCCGTGTGCTAATCCTAATATTATAGAACCTTCTATACCTTGAATAGTGTTACTAAAAGCACTCATTAAGTATACTGAAGCATGAGCTACTGAAGAATATGCAATTAACTCTTTAATATCTGTAGTTCTAATAGTACTAAAACTAGCATAAAGAACTGTTATGGTTCCTATAACATAAACTATGAAAGTGTAATCTAATGTAACTTTAGGTAGTATAGGTAAAATTAGTCTAAATATACCATATAGACTTAATTTAAGAACAATTCCGGCTAAAACAATACTACCACCAAGGGGTGACTCTACGTGTGCCTTTAGTAGTCAATTATTCAGGCCATAAACCGGTGTTTTTACAGCAAACGCTATAAATATCCCTATAAATAAGAATATTTGTGTTTTATACTCTAAGTTTAATTTAAATAAAGTATCAAAATCAGTACTACCCATAGTAGATGATGTACTTAATATAGATAATAATAAAAATAATGAACCTCATAATGTATATAAAAATAAATAGTAACTAGCACTTATTTTATTATCAGACCCAAATAATCCAATTAATATAAATAAAGGAGGTAAGATACTTTCAAAGAATATATAGAATAACATTATATCTAATGTCATGAATACGGCTAATAACAACGTCTCTAACAATAGCATTATAACTAAATAAGATTTTTTATTTTCTTTTATAGAATCTCAATTTGATAATAACGCTACAGGTATTATTATTGTAGTTAATAACATAAAGTATATCGTTATACCGTCTAGACCTAAATAAATATCAAATAATTGAATGTTATAATGTTCTTGTACGTATTGAAATTGATTAGTGCTATTATTAAATATTATAAAAATAATTGAAGATATAATCAAGTTTATTACACTAGTAATAAGTACTATAATTTTAGTATAAACTAATTTTTTTTTTTCAGAGTAGGAGTTTATACTAGTTATTATAATTGCACCTATAACAGGTACAGTTAATAAAAAGGATAATAACATTATACAAAAGATATTATCTTGGAATTTTAGATTTTTAGCTTTAGCTTACTACTTAGCTAAGCCTAGACCAATGGACATGCATTACATGGTTAAATATTCAAAAATAGTGAGCTCTAAAATATACGCTGACTGGCTGGCTTCTTGCCGACTAAATACAATAAATATATGCAAGCTAGCGAACAAAGCTTATATTTTATAAAGTATATTTCAAACATATATAATAAAGATGGTTAGCATGCTTTAGATGCTATACTTATATGAAATAAGCAAATTATAATTGCAGCAGCCTAGCATAAAATAAGTGATAATGCAATTCTTTGATATTATTATATATTACGCTATTGTGCAATAAGTTAAAGCCTATCAGGCTTCGCGAATAAGCAACCCTATAAGTGGCAAGCCTGCTGCTGTTTTTCTAGCCCAGCTAACAGACTAGCTCTGCTAAAATAAATACAAGATGTCCAATATACCTCTCCTGACTTTTTACTGGTAACCTATCGGATGCATGCTTCGCAGCATAAATAGAGCTTTGTTCATAGAAGCAGTGCTATAGAAGAGCAGAAGCACAACATCTAAGCTGCTAATAATTATCTTTAAATATATAGTTGATATTAATATCACTAGGTATATTATTGAGTTTAATTTTTTTGTTAAGTAAAGACATCTTATACAATATATAATTTAAAGTCATTCATATACTGCGGACTTTCACGGCTATACTATATTTAATTGATATGTAATTAGAATAAATTTATATTTATAAAGTATATCCCAAACATATATAATAAAGAAGGTATTAATATTATAAATGCAAATAATATAGGCAGTAAGACAGTTCAACAGAAGGACATCAACTGGTCGAATCTAATTCTAGGAAAAGACGCCCGGCATCAAATAAATACAAAAACCATTATTGAGCTTTTTATACCTAAAGTTAAACTAGACAATAACCCATCTACAGAAGAACTAGTTAAAAGTTGTCTTGTTTTAAAGTATTCTGTAGATGTAGTTCATTCTATGTCAAATAGATAAGCATGTATAAAACTTAATGAATCAAATATATAAAGGAAGTCGAATTGTATTAAATAACCTCCTAAGAATAAAATACTTATAAATATACACATTAACACAATACTAGCATATTCGGCTAAAAAGAAGAAAACGAATATAACAGCTGCGTGTTCGGTCATAAATCCGCTAACTAATTCTGATTCCAAAGATAAAAATATCTATATTATACAGGTTTAAATTTATACATATCCTTGTATATACAATTGTTGTATATGTACTTACCAATGATAACTTTCGATATACCCAAATGATTGGTTAATTCTACATTATTATTATTGAATTTTGGAATTCAATTGTCATTTAGATTGAATATACCTACACCATTTAAATATTTATTTTTCTTCATAGCCATAATTTATTTTATTTCTTTACTATAATTTTTGCCATACATAGGGTTTAATATTCCAGGCTTACTTATTAAACCTAGCGCTACCGTACTATGATTTTTACCATACATTGGATGATTATTCTTATTTTTTAAACGTTCTATCATTTTTATCTTAACTTCATCTGTATGTTTATAGTTTAACATACTTGAAGCTTCATATTTAAAATTATAAAGATTATTAAAACTAAAGGCTTTTATATAGCTAATTTCTAAGGTAGTTAAAGCATTATCGCTTATTATTCTACTTTCGTAGCTAAAATATTCGTAAATAACTCAATGAAACTTACTTAGCCCATATTTATTGAAAGCTTTTTGTAGTCGTAGTCCTCCACTGACTAGCGCAAGCTCTTATATTAGATTTTTTATTGTTTAAATGTTCGTTAAGTCTAATATAAAAATATTTTGTACTGCCTATATATTGTTTACCTTTAATGAAAGAGTAAATACCCCCTTTATTTTTCTCCGTATGAACTTATATAAATTCTATCTTATAAATTTTCTAATATTATGATAGGTACAGGATTAACAAAGACGGTCTCTTTAAAAGATAGGATAGGTTTATAAGAATAAAATCTCTTTGTTTCTCTAAAGATATTATAAGAAGAAAATACATAATTATTGGCTTTGGTGTAGGAATTTAATTTGTATATAGATATTTTTTATTTATTAATCTTATATTTTCATATAAGTCTGGACTATATCACATTCAACACTTAATGTTAAATAATCACCTTTAGTCTCTGAAGATCTAACCATATAAAGGTTCTTTCCCTGCTGATTGTCTTAATAAAGATATTTCAGCAATTTGTGATTTTTAAAGAGGCCAAATCTATTTAGCCTCTGCTAAATCAAAAGGAGCTCTGTTAGTTTCTGCTACAGAACCTATAAAGAATATTATTAGTATACAAAATAAAGGTAAAGCTAATCATACTATTTTTTGAAACTGTACGTTTATATTTAAATTTAAACTATTTGTTATCATTATTATGATTAATAATACTGAACTTAAAACTAATTCATAGCTAATCAATTGGGCTGTACTTCTTAAAGACCCTAAAAAAGCATATTTACTGTTAGCACTTCATCCTGCTAATAAAATACCATAAGTAGCTAAAGATGAAACAGCTAGCATAAATAGTATACCTAATTCCATATCTCCTAAAGATAATCCAGGTCCGTATGGGATAACAGCATAACCTAATAAAGCAAATATTAATGTTACTACAGGACCTAAAAAAAATAAAATTAAATTAGCTTGTGTAGGTGCAACATACTCTTTTAAAATTAATTTCAAAGCATCGGCGAATGCCTGCAATAAACCATAGTAACCTACAGCATTAGGACCTAATCTTCTTTGCATACTGGCCATAGTTTTTCTTTCAGCTACAGTTACATATGCCACTACCAGTAACGCAGGTAACATTAAAACTAAATTTTCAATTATTGAAATAATAGTTGTAGGTAAATTCATTTTTCTTTTAATTTTTTTTTATAACTTTATATAAAGTTAATAATACATCGCTAATTATAAATAAATACTGGTTTTATTAGTAGCTATAATTTATACTTAGGTAGGACATATTAAACTTTAGATAATTTAGTAGGCTGGCATAATTCTGATATTTTCTTAGCTTTAGCTTGCTTATCTTTATAGATAAGCACAAAAAATAAGCAGCAGCTAGCTTGCGCAGCAAAAACAGCCAATAATATTGAATAATTAATAGACTATTTATTATTAATAGCGCAGCCTTGCTTCGCAATATAAATACTAGGGAATAAGTGCTAAAGCAAAGTAGCATTCCTAGCTATGCTTCACTAGCACAAGGAACGCTAGCCTCATCTCAGAATTGAACTAAGATCGTAATATTAGAAGTATTATGCTCTACCATTGAGCTAATGAGACTTAAAATATCCTATCTATAATATAAATAAGGAATATTTTAATTTAGGGTGGATATATTATGAGCAGTTATTTTATAAATTATTAAGTAATTATATATTACACGATATTCTATTTGTTTTTTGTGTTAACATATATATAACAAATATCTTAAAAATTAATAATAAATCAATTTAAATAATAAATAAAAAAAATCATACTTATAACAATAACAATTCAATTTAATATAAAGAAAATAAAACTATTCTTACCTCTTTATCAATTTTTCTAATCTTACATATATATTATTGCTAATGGGCAAAGCTTTGATTCAATTTAAACTAATTTTATTTTATGCTACTTTAGTACCTATAAAAAAAATTATTAATGTAAAAAGCAGGTATAATATTACACCATCTAACATTAAATAAGTATTTAGAAAATCTATTGCGTATTGAGCTGTAAATAAGTCATTATCTCCTTCTCCAATCATAGATTTAGCTGAATATGGACTTTCATTTTTAGATACATTTACTTCATCTTTTATATTAGAATTATTATCAATACGTTTATTTGTAGTAGCACCTAAAGTATACTGTTGCTAAAATACTTGTTTCCTTAGCAAATCCAGCTTTTACTAAGAGAGAACCACTTTTAGCCGCTAAACCTGCACCTACACTTAATCCTCCTACGACAGTAGTAGAGTCCTCCATAATAGCCCACATTATTTAATACACCAGAAGGTATATTAACATCTACTTTTCCTGCCTCAAAACTGACTTTATTCTCATAAATTGAATATTGTACTTCACAATCTTTTGCAACTTTAACTGTAGCCTCTGTAAATTTTTACAGTGCAGATTTTCTTCATCAAGACAATATGCAGTTATTATAGAATGATCTAATATAATAAAAATCATTGTTAATATTAATATACTAAAAATGAAAGTGATAATAAATCTACTATTATCACAAAAAAAAATTCAAATATTTGTTTTTCCAGCGAAGCAGCCCTAGGGGCTACTTACACACCTAAATTATCCTAATAAAATACCAATTACTGAACTACACAAAAATAATATAGTCTAAGTTAAATTAATTGTAGATTGTAAAGGTAAACTTACAAATGCGTGAGGTTTAGGTGGGCTTGTTAACCCTCACTCTAAACTACTATAACATCTGTTTAAATTAGCTTGTAGTATATCTGTGTAGAACCCTGGTGTTAATCAAGGATTTCTACTAGCTACTTTACCTTCTACTAATTGTTTGTAAACAATATATAAAAATAATCAAGCGGCCACTACACTTACTATAGATCCTACACTACTTATTAAATTTCATCCTGAAAATGCATCAGGATAGTCGCCTATTCTTCTAGGCATACCTTGTAGCATTTTTATATCTTGCTTATAAATAAATTTATTGTAATTTTGAATAAAAGTATTTATCTTTATAAAGTTTATCCGTATCTAAATACTTTTTAATAGTTCCAGCTGCTATGTGTAAATCTTTTACAATAAATCCTACACTATCATAGCATTTAATAAACTGCTTATTACTGTTATAAATATAAACCTTCTTTCTTAATTTGGCTAAGGTTTCTTCCGATTTAGTTTTACCAAACATAGGATTATTAGAACCCGCTCTATCTTTATTCATATGTGCAATAAATTCCTTAGATTTTTCCTTATTAAACATAGGATTTAAAGCACCTAGTTTAGATTTACTCATTTTCTCTAAAGTAATAGGAGAGTGTACTTTAGATTAAAAAGGATTTAATTCACCCGAAAATAAAACACTAAGTCTCTTTTTAGTGTGTTCAGGTAGAGGTTTACCTTTACGGAATTCAGATATAAGTCTTTTAGATTCTTCTGAGTGTTTAAATCCCATACTAGATCCAGCCCTAGGGTTCAAATTAAGTATAGGTTTACATAAATTAATATATTGTTGTTCTTTATGAACAATATTTTTCTTTGTAAATGTACCAGTATTACCTAAAACATATAAAATTACAATAGAAAAATTACCATGCCCATATTTTAAAATAGAATTATAAATATAACGGCTATCAACTAAACGAGAAGGAAAAGAATAAGTAGCTAGTCTTTTGCTTAAATCCTTACCACTACCTACATATTGCTTTCCATTTACGTTATTGTGTATAATATAAATACCACCTTTATTCTTATATTCCTTTAAAATAGTTTCTCTATCTTTTAAAAGATTATATACATGAGAAACTGGAGTGACTTTTAAATCAATCAAATATAATTTTTGTTCTTGATTAAACTGGTATTTAGGTTTAACAGTAATTAAATTATTACTATTTATTGTTTTTTGAACAAAGTCTTCATCATATGGATCTTGTTCTGGTTCATAAGTAGTACTTAAAGTATCTTTAATACTATGTAAATCTAAACTATTTAATTGATTAGAATCTTTATTAGGGTATTCATCACAATCACTCTTTAAGAATATATGATTATTATAGTTATGATCTTTAGAAGTTAAAAGACAACAAGGTTCATAAACTGGCAAGATATATAAACATATCGCTATGTTATTTGGACTATTTCTTCAACTTAAAAGTTGCAACACGTATAGTCTCTGAAGATCCTACTAAAGTAAATATATATTTACTTTTTGGTTTCCTGCTAATTGTCTATGTCTATTTGTAAAGCCTAAAGTTAAATAGAGTTTCTAGCATATAGTGTTGTATAAATTTCATATCGCTATGAAAAAAGGCCTATTGTTGACCTAAAAAGTGTTGAGGGAAAAATGTAAGATTAACACCTACAAATAAAAGTCAAAATTGTGCTTTAGCTAAAGTTAAATCGTAATTTAGACCTAACATTTTCGGTATTCAAAAATATCACCCTGCAAACATAGCGAATACTGCTCCCATACTTAAAACATAATGGAAATGAGCAACAACATAGTAAGTATCGTGGAATGCAATATCAAGTGATGCGTTTGCCAATACAACTCCACTTAACCCTCCAATTGTGAACATAAAGACGAAACCTAGTGAAAATAACATTGAAGGTGTCATTTTTATAGACCCCCCGTAGCATGTAGCTAATCAAGAGAAAATTTTTATCCCTGTAGGAACTGCAATAATTAGTGTTGCAGCTGTAAAATAAGCTCTAGTCCAAAAGGACAGTATCTTAAGTTAATAAAGTAGATAACTGTGTATTGTCAGGGTAGCTTGCCTGCTTGCTTATTTTTCTGAACCAGAGGTTCAGAATACAAAGCTACACCCATATCCCCTATTTTGCACTATAATATATTGAAAACCGGATGCTTCTATGTAATAATGCTTCTTATCCTAGCTTGCATATCTTACGGGTTTGCAAACTAGGGATCATAAAAGGGGATAAGGAAGCTATATTTAATGCTTTGTTAGCTATCTTTTTTCTTAGCAAAGCGCACGCTGCTGATTTTTTTTTCTTAGTTTTAGCTTGCTTATCCATATGAATAAGGATAAGCACAAAGCAGTAGGAAGAAATCGGAATACGGAGCGTACATGCTACGCAGAGAAAGAACAGCAACTGCAGCAGCAGTAAGAGAAGTTTCTTCTTTTTTATATACCTGTATTAAATTTCTTGCGTACTTGTCTCTGAAGATCCTTTAGTTGCAATACTTATAATTTTTTTTATACCTTTACTTTGTAAATGCTTACCTTCTCTAATCATTCTATATACTTTTCTAAATTTAATAAAATTTACATATTTTCCTCCAAATACATGATACTTATCAAAGTAATTTATTAAACGAGCTGCTGTGTTAAAATCTGAACTTTTATAATACCATATACCTGAGCCATCTTGAGTAATATTACCCGTCTTTAAATGATCATGTAAAAGTTCTAGAGGTAATTTATCCTTTTGTTTTATAGAATACTCTAACCTTACGCTATATCCTGTTTCATTTGTTGGACTTTTAACAATATTAATATAGAAACAACCATCAGCTTGAGTAAACCCTGCTAATCAAAAATTATCTAAAAATAATCTTTTTAAAGGAGGTAAAATTCTAATATTAAAATATTTACTGTAATTTTGTCGAATCAATTGATTATATTTAGATTCAGTTACAAATTTACCATTTATTAAAGATAAGATAATAAACAAACCTTTTTTATCTTTACAAATATATCTTACTGCTTTTTTATCATCAATTTTATCTATACTACCATACCCTATTTGTTTTCTAATATAGTAAGCTAATGAAACATCAGATTGTTTAAAAACAATATGCAATTGTTTTTTATCAAATCAACCAATACCTTCTATTAATCCTGCAAGAAAATAACCCAATTCCTCATCTGTAAGATTGGTTCTATATTTAGATAAATGATCAGAAATTCAAGGTAAATTAGTATATTTATCATAAGTATTTTTAGTTATTGCCATAGCTATTCTATCAATAGCAAAGTTACTTGCTGATTTTTCTGAAAATAAGTAGATTGTTCCTAACGTAATAAACACGAGTGGACTATTTATACAGAAGTTTCCAGCACATAGCAAGATTTTTACCGTGAACACCTGTTTATCCACGTCCAGTCCTACAGTATACATGTGATGACTTCAGACGATAAATCCTAATATCCCTATAGACATCATAGCGTAAACCATACCTATATAACCAAATATAGGTTTGCTTGAACTAGCTGAGATTGTTGTACTAATTATACCGAAACCTGGTATAATTAAGATATAAACCTCAGGATGACCAAAGAATCAGAAAAGATGTTGGAATAATATAGGATCACCCCCTCCGGCTACTTCAAAGAAAGAAGTATTGAAGTTTCTATCTGTTAAAATCATCGTGATTCCTCCTGCTAACACAGGTAATGATAATAACAATAAAATAGCTGTAATAACTACAGCTCATCCAAATAAAGCTAATTTATGTAGTCTTATACCTGGTGTTCTCATATTAGCTATAGTAGTTATAAAGTTTATTGCTCCTAATAAACTACTTACACCTGAAAGA
Organism: Hirsutella rhossiliensis; assembly: GCF_020360975.1. Lineage (NCBI taxonomy): Eukaryota > Fungi > Ascomycota > Sordariomycetes > Hypocreales > Ophiocordycipitaceae > Hirsutella > Hirsutella rhossiliensis. Next base: position 42,314 of record NC_030164.1, on the reverse strand, counting down.
TGTAAAGCAAATATAGCAAGGTCTACACTAGGTCCGCTATGACTTTGTAATCCTGATAAAGGAGGATAAAGAGTTCAACCTGTCCCTGCTCCACCTTCTATACAGGCGGAGAAAATTAATAGGGCTAAACTAGGAGGTAATAATCAAAAACTGATATTGTTTAATCTAGGGAATCTTACCGAAGTCAAAACTAGTAGTCACCTACTGAAACGGACTATGTCTTCACCCCTATGAGGGGGCTTCGCGTGTAGTCTCTGAGGATCCCTTTGTATAAAAAAATTACTTTGGTTTCCTGCATATTGTTCTCATAATTATATAGTTTCGCTACCTATAATTATATTTGTTATAGGCTTCAAAACAAAGTCAAAAGGTCTCTATATAATTTTCGCTACGCTATTTTTTATAAAGCTAAGCTTTTTCGAGATATTCCATGCATATAGCGAAGTTATTATTAAAAAATTTACACTTTTTAACGGCATTCCTTTAAAATACCTAAATATGGCAATCCTAGGGTAATAAATTAATTAAATGGTCTCAATTGAAAAGAGTTCTTTTACTATTCATGCTATTTTTAGCAGAATCTATTTTAGTTATATTTTTCTTTGTATAAAGTTTTTTTTTTAACAATAATAAGACAATTTCTTTTCAATCCTTATAATCTAAATATTTACTTGAATATAAAGGATATTTATCTAAATATCTTACCAATATATCTAAAGATTCTTTTTTTCATAATACAATAAGATAAAACTCTTTACCTGTAGATTTTTGTATTCTAATTAATAATTTACCACCAAAAAATTCAGCTATACTTGTTAAAACCTTTAAATTTATATTATATGTATCAGGATCTATTTTTTGTATTTCTATTCTTAATCTACAAGTAATTTTTCTTTTTTTAGTTTCAGTATGTCGCATAGAAAAACTTCCTTTTAGATCCATAAATCCACTTAATCAAGCGTCATTATGTAAAGAATTCTCGTTTAAAGGTAACTTCTTTATATTTGTATAATGGTTATTGTTCAATCAATCCATCAATTCATATAACATAAAAATTTTTAATGTTCTTAATTTACCATTAATCAAAAAAACGAATTTCTTTAAATCTGCTTTAGAGGTAATCATTAATACACAACTATCATTTGTATTTTCAGCATAAGCTGAACCAAAAATTTTAAGCAATTCTTTAACTAATGGTTCATTATTTAAGCTAAAATATATAGCTAAGATAGGACTACTATTAAAATTTTGACGATATAATCATCTAATATTACCCTTTGCATCAAATCAACCTGCAAAATATCAAGCGAAATTATTATTTTCATTTCCCTTACGGGGTGCTACACAAAAAAAGCGCGAAGTAGGCAGTACATTTTTTTTTATTGCTGCTTGGCTGATCCTTCGGATATGGAAGGCTTTTTTGCTTCTTTTCTTTTTGAAAAAGCTGCTTTTTTTTCTTCTTGTTGCTTGGTTACAGAAGAAGCTCTAATAGAGACTTTTGCACTAAATATCTTTTGCTTTTTATTAAAAGGCCTTGGGTTTGCTTGCCATATCTGGACCCCTACCATTAAAGGCATAGGAGGTTCCAAATCCTCCATTAAGGCTGGCATACCATATGCCATATCTGGACCCCCTACCATTAAAGGCATAAGGAAGTTTCCAAATCCTCCAATTAAAAAAGCATAAGAAGTTTCCAAATCTTCAATTAAGGCTGGCATAACCATAAAGAAAATCATCAATATGGCGTGAGCGGTTACAATACTATTATACAACTGGTTATTAGATATGAATTGAACCCCCAGGTCCACTAAGTTCTAATCGTATAATCACTGAAAATGCTGTACTAATAATCCTGAAAATAAAGCAAATATTAAGTATAAAGTTCCTATATCTTTAGCGTTAGTGGAATTAAATCATCTTTCCATAGCCATAGATATTTCAGACCTTAAACTTAAGGCGAGATTGTCTCCTTCTTCTTGTCCATTTTCTTTTCGTTGTTTAGTATTAAAAATTATAAATTATATGTGGAGTACACTTAATAGAGTGTTATTATTAGTTAAACTAATAAAGTAAAGTAGTCAACTATACTAGCAGTATTGTATGTATGTTGTCACTCTACGCAAATTTTTACATTTTCGTAAGACTATTCGTATTTTTAGCTCTTCACTAATGATAAAAATTCGAATGTACTCCCACCTGCTACATTTAATGCTCCAAGCTAAGTACAAAATTTAATTAGTTTTATATTTATAAATATATTTATATACCTATAAATATATTCTATATACATATATATAGTAAATTACTTAAGAGTTCTAGTATTAAACTTTCACTTATGAAAATAAAGATTATGGAGGAATTGAACCTCATACTAATGATTTGCAATCAAAGTGTAAATCCGTTTACAACATAATCTTTTTATATTTAACGTAAAGATTATATAAATTTATTTATTTAGTAGTACTAGGACAAAACGTTTCCAAGTATTACTATTAGATCTAATTAGTTTTATAATTAAGTTTATTATTTTGATATAAGTCTATTAAAGTATTTTCTATTATGCTTAAAACAGGAATTATAACTAAGAAGTAAGAAAAATATAAAACTGTACTGATTTGTCCTAATTCTATAAATGGACTTTCAACATGTTTAGCCCCTAATTGCATTAATATCAAGAAGTTTATTACAAATACATAGAACATTATTTTGCTTAAAGGTCTGAATTGTAAACCTTTAGTTATACCTAAATCTGCTTTAGGTAGCACTAAAATAATTAATAGTGAACTAAACATAGCTATAACACCTAATAATTTATTAGGTATAGATCTTAGTATAGCATAAAAAGGTAAAAGATCGTAAATATAAATTAACGTTAGATTTAATATTCTATAATCCCAGTTTATATAACATTTGTTTAATAAAATAAGGTTTTACTAATGTTATTAAAGTTTCCATAGATTCTTTAAATATATAAATCCGGGGTTTATTATCTTTATTATAATGTATAGAACATTTTAAATGAAATTTATCCTGTAATGTAAACATCAGTTTATCTACATCTTCATTAGTAAACCCATAAACACCTATATGCATACCACTACCATGTCTACTTCCATCATCCATTAATCAAAAAGCTAAGCCTCTAGGAGTTAATAATTCATAAATGTTATCTGGTACTTTTTTAACGGATCCATAAAACATTTCTCTAAATATGTTAAAACAAGGGAGTTGCATAGTTGTAAAGGATATTGCACTGTATGTTTCTTTAGTTCTATTATCCTTAAATATTCTAGATTGTAATTCATAGTCTTTGGTACAATAAGGTAGAAAGAAACTAAATACATAATGAAAGTATTCTTTGTGGGATATAGCTGTTTGGGCATATACTAATCTAGAACTGCTTTTGGGTGATCTTTTTACTATATGACCATCCCCTAGTAAAATACCTATTAATACCTCTTTAACCTCATCAGGCAATTCTATTAAGGATCTTTCGGCAGAGGATAAACGTTTTATACCTTTTGTACTACGTTGTAATACTAAAGTGTTAATAAAGAATATTATAGAAATAAGATCTAAGTTAATTAATGTTAATTTCATAATATTTATATTATGTTCGGACTATATCTTCAATTTATCTATTAAAGCTAGTTTTTACATAACCCTGCAAAAGTAGCTTATGTAGGATTAGATAAACTTTAAATACAATAATAATTTAAATTGTTTCGCGTATAGTCTCTGGAGATCCCTTAAGGATATTAATAAATATCTCTTGGTTTCCTGCTGATCATCATATTATATAAGAGTTTCCAGCAAATAGCGAAATTAAGTAACATCTTTTATCACTCAGGTACTATAGCAGCAGGTGTTTGCATAGGATTAGCCATTATATAGTTATCACTATCCCCTAACACATTTGGCATAAAGAATACGAACATACTTAAAACAAAAATAAAGATGAATATAGTAATTAAATCTTTAAATAAGTAGTAAGGAGCGAAAGGTATTCTATCATAGTAACCAGGTACTCCTAATGGATTACTAGCTCCAGCTGAATCGTGCACTGCTATTAAATGCATTAATACTAATGCAGCTAACACAAAAGGTAATACAAAGTGCAGAGCGAAGAATCTGTTTAAAGTTGCGTTATTTACAGAGAAACCTCCTCAGATGACAATATAATTTGATATAATTTTTAATTTATACTTTATATCTCTTCAGATATATTTAGACTATGTCTTAAATTTTTAAGCGCGCTTTAGTGTGAACAACCGCTTCACCCTGGCTTCGCTGCAGCAGCACTTCAAATTTTGGGGTTATCGTGTTAAGCTTATTGTTGGTACAACTCACTTATTAGTCGTTGAACGTTCTTAATTCTATTTACTGACTGCTTGGCAGTAAAGTACCCAATTAAGTTCCGCTACAAATAATTTAATTAAGGGAGGTATCTATTATTAAATGTCTTTGTAATTTTCCCCATTTGCCTCTAAAAAATAATATTATTTTTAAGGAGCCCGTATTACAGTTTAGGATATTTTAATTTGTTATAACGGATGCTATTTTGTAGATTTTTTAATCATTTAGTGTATTGAATGTACTTTAACCCTATCAAAGGATGTAAACCATTAAAAGAAAAGAAATTTATAACAGTTTGTATATCAGACTTCGAACTGACACTAAATTGACTGTAGTTATTAGTAGTATCTATTTTTCTACTAGTATTAAATACTAATTTAAATGCTTCAAATAAATTATTATGCATTCTTTGTTTTAATTGAAAACAGCCATCATTATTACTTTTAAGCAAAAATGAACCTTCCGAGCATGTAAATCCTATTATTCAATTATTGAAGAAATGTAACAATGTGTAATCATATGCACTATAAGGAAGTTTAAACACATCTTTAATATTATCTTTAGATGGTATTTCAATATATGTTTTAATATTATTTTTTAATATATGCATAGCTACATTAAATTGATTTACTCTAGTTTCGGTTAAGAAGAATATATCATTATGAATTAGTAAGGGAAATAATACTTCTTGTAATTCAGTTCTATTTATTACTAGTTTACATGTTGGGCTTTTCAAATCCTTATATATATTTATACTACCTAGTTTTAAAACAGAATGAATATACTCTAAAGTAGAAATATCATCTAAATGTAAAGAAATAGTCAATTTTATTGTTATATATCCTTTAGTTGTCCTAGTTATTTGTATATAACCATCTCCATCTATTAAGCCTACTAAAAAAGCTATAAAAGACGAAGGAAGGTTAATATAATCTTTTTTATCAAATGTTTTACTATTCTTTTTTAAAGCGTTTTTATGTACATCGCCTATTGTAGGCAATACTGAGAATAAAATAATCAAACAAATAGCGGCCAAATTAACTAAAACTGTATTTTCGTTTGACTCAACTACGTCTTGTCCTATTCAAGGTATAGCACTTATTAAGTTAGTAATAACTGTAGCACCTCACAGGCTCATTTGTCCATATGGTAAAACGTACAAACTTACTTTTATATTAAAAGCTGTAATATCTTTCTGGTTCGAATATTACATTTATCTAAAAATCATAGATAAAAAGTTCCGACTATGCATTAAGCAGCGTTTCAGCTACCTACTAGTGACCCAGTCTGTCGCGATTCTATGGAGAACCGACGATCTTGTATACTAAATTAGTATATTTTAATCGTTTTCACTAGTATTGCCAAAGAAATTATTATATTTCTTCAATGACCCTGTCAGGTCATTCTGCTTTAAGTTTTATTTTTTTCCATAAATTACATAAAACTTTATACTCACAGGACTATAACTATAATATTATTTTATATAATCAACAATTCAACGTCCTTTTAATAATTTACTAGAACTTTTTAACGTTCTTTGTATAGTTTTAGTTGAACAATTTAAAGCTTCTGCTGTTTCAACTATACTATTAAATTCACCATAAACTGTATTATTAAGTTGTTTTACAATAATTGATTTAGAATTCTTTTTCATATTTAAAATCCCCTGTTCTGTATAATTTACATCTTTTCTATTTAGAGCTGATTGTCTCATAGACTCTATTGTTTTAGAACAAAGGGTTTTACCTCTGTTTAAATCTCCTATTTGTTTTCTACGTTGTTCACTATAATTAGTTTTCATTTTTATTCTAGTTACTTCTGTATGTTTATAACCAAAACTAGATCCAGCTTCAGTTAATATATTATAATCAGGTAAAAGAGACTTTATATAAAAGTCTTCTAAGTTTAATAATTTCTTATTATTTTCTTGATTAACTATTTCAGGAAATAACTCTAAAACAATGAATACAAAGTTATGTATACCGTATTTATTAACTGAATTTTTAAGGACTTTACTACCTCTTAAATAGATTAAATGATTTGTAAACCTAGAATTTATTCTTCCTGTAGAAGCAGATCCTATATAATAACTTAAAGTTTCTTTATTTAAGATCATATAAATACCACTAAGTCCTTTAGTTTCTTTAGCTATATTTTTACGAACAGAATCTTCATATAAATTATCATAAATAAATACAGGTTGAAGATTTTTAGATATTAAAAAGTTCTTTATTTTCTCATTAGGATTATATGATGTAGAATAATATCTTTTATTGTTGAATGTTTGAATTGTTTTGCTATTATAAATATTATAATCATTTTGGGCTATTTTAAAGTAACCCAAGAAACCTGTACCTATCATAAGGATAAGAATTATAGCTCCTATTACTCAAGCTAATGTTCTAGGTGCTCTGTAAGATGCGTAATAGAAACCTCTACCTATATGTAAGTACACTAAGAAAAAGAATGCTGAAGCTGTATTACTGTGTAAGTAACGAATTAATCACCCGTTATTTACGTCTCTCATAATATGCTCAACAGAATTGAATGCTTCAGCTATACTAGGGTTATAATGCATAGCTAAAGTTACACCTGTAATTATTTGTATACCTAAACAAAGTCCTAATAATGAACCAAAGTTTCATAGATAACTTATATTGGTTGGTTGCGAATGATCGATTATATAAGCGTTAACTAATTTTAAAAAAGGATGACTTTTTAATAATCTCATAGTAGTTATTTTTAAATTAAATAAATTCATAGATACTTATACATAACACAACCTAACCATATTACCTTATTATATAATAATAGTACTCACTAGGTCTATTCATTAATATAAAACAATAACAAATAGAAGTAGGATTGGTTATTTTAATATATTTTATTAGCAAACTAATAATAATATACTTATGCATTTAAATAAATTATATACTTATATAAATATATATACTGCATAATTTGCAAGTTTTGAAATAAGGCTGATGTGCGCTATTGGGCTACACCAGCAAGCTAAATAAAAATATGTAGATAAAAAAAGCAGCTGTCAGCTGTCAGCTGTCAGCTGTCAGCTGTCAGCAGTCAGCAGTCAGCAGTCAGCAGTCTGCAGTCAGCAGCCAAAGGAGCTTACACCTAAAAATAATATTTGAGTGAAGATATCCATGGATAGCTGTTTTATCGTAATTAAATATTCCATAATTTAATGCTTTAGATAAAGACAACTTAAAGAAAACTCTATAAATATATTGGCTTTTAGTGCCTCTTATTTTATTCAGTTAGCGTTATCCGTAAAATCCTACAAAAAATAAAGACTTTGTTATAAATAATTTACTCTATACTTTCACTAATATAAGATCAGTTAAATCTATTTTGTATTTTTTCTTGCTTACTTTCGCGCAAGCTCATATTTAAATAAATCAGCCTTAAAACATTACTATTTAATCTGTCTATCCTAGGAAGATTTACTAAACAAATAAATAAGTAAGCTGGCATATTCAATATAGAATTTTTACCTATTATACTACCTATGTCTTTAATTTACATATTTTGTATACAGCTTTAAATTATATTAACTATATATAACAGTTTATTGTCCATAATCCCTTCAGATCCATTATTCTTATTATAACATTTTGTATAAACACTTCTAAATATAAAAAATCTTAAACCTAAATAAATAGTAGCAGCACTTTACAACTTAAGTAAGCCAAAATGATATTAGTATCGGATAGATAATAAGTTTATCTATTTAATTATTCACCTCCATTTGTCTCATCAGGCATTTCAGACTGTAGAATTTAAAATACAAAATCTATGCATGATTCTTTCTTACCCTCAGTCTCAGTTTTTTGAATTTTATTTATATCATTATCGGAATCTGAATCACTTTTTTATCTTTTTACCCCTTTACCTTTGTCTTCTACATTATCATTATCTGATTTTGAATGCGATTCACTTTTTGCTTTTTCTACTCCTTTATCTTTGTCTTCTACATTACTAACGCCTGATTCAAATACCAAAGTATAAATATCCCATTAATCAGGAGTTACAGCAAATGTAGGTACAACAGGATAAGGTGCAGCGTTTGAAATAGGCCAGTTTTATAAGGACTTGCTCCAATCGCTCAGGTGATTATATTTCGTATCCTGATTCATTATTATCTCGTTCACATGCTGGAGCTTCTATTATATCATTACTAACTACCTCTTCATAACGAGAACAAACAAAAATTCCTTATTCATCACATACAGATTAAGAAGGACTCACATCTCGCCCTCACACACAAGAAATAGCAGTTACTGCAAAATTACGTTCCTCTTGCTATAGATAAGCCTCCTCCTTAGCCGCGTTTAGGTGAATAGTCAAAAAAAAAAGGTCTAGTAGAGAAAGTTATTATATAATAACCTCCTTTTAGTCTATAAATTCTATCTAAAGTTTATTAAGTGTTTGTTTCAGGACCTACGGCCACTAATTAGTCAACTACTAACCAGCTCAGATTTTTTTTTTGATTGATAAGGCCAATATCTTAGACGTCACTTAGACTAACTATAAAATTATGAATAGCTATTAGAACTATTACACAAGATACTATAACAGAATTAACTAAGTCAAAGAATATTGGTGCAAAAGTATATATAGATACGTAAAAACATATACTTATAAGTATATATAAAGCGTAATCAGTAACAACTCCTTTACTTAAATTAGAAACTGTTTTACTTATTGTAGTTAACACTACACCCATACCATAAGGACCTACTCATTCTATACTACCTTTATCTAAAATTTTAGTTGTTTGACCTCCTATATCTAAAACTGTATTAACTATAAATTTATTATAGAAAAATTCTAGTAAGAAACGTTGGTTGAAAAAACCAAATATATAGTACCCTAAATTAGATAATTTGAAACTAGATATAGCACTAGGAATAAATTCAGGATATACAATAGCTAAAACTGAGAATAATACTGTGAATATTAAAGGTAATAATTTAAATAAACTGGGTACAGCAAACTCTGTGTCTATTAATATTTCATGCATAGGGTGAATAAATATACTATTATCTGTAAAGAATCCAGACCCTAAACCAATAAATATATCTTTAGTTAAGTAACCAAAATATATTGAAAATAGAGCTAATATAACTAAAGGTAAACTTAAAAAGATATCCCCTTCATGAGCATTTTTATAATAATTTACTGGTCCATTAGGGTTAGCTAAAAAAGTTAAATATAGAACTTTAACTGAATATAGTGTAGTAAATATTGCACCTATTACTGCTATAAAATACACGTCTAAGCTACTAAAGCAATATTGACCATAAGCAGATTCTAATATAAAATCTTTACTATAGAATCCTGTCATAAAAGGGAAAGCTACTAGACTAAGGCTAGCTATTAATATAACTGTATAAGTTAAAGGTAAGAATGACATTAATCCACCATATTTTCTTAAGTCTTGATTATCAACTACAGCGTGTATTACAGCACCTGCACCAAGAAATAACAATCCTTTATAGAAAGCGTGATTTATTAAGTGGAATATAGCAATATTATAAGAAGATAAACCTATAGCTATAACCATCATACCTAATTGTGACATAGTAGAATAAGCAATTATTTTCTTTATATCTTGTTGGAATAATCCTACAAGAGAACTAAATACAGTAGTTATTGCTCCTAATCATAAACATAAAAGTAATACAGTAGTACTGTATTCAATTAAAGGAGATGAACGAATTAATAAATATACACCGGCCGTAACCATTGTGGCAGCGTGTATTAATGCGGAAACTGGCGTAGGACCTTCCCGAAACTCAAGGGGTGTATTGTTGGAATCATCCAACTTCCGAATACACCTGTAAAATAAATTGAGCTTCCGACTGTACATTAAGCAGCATTTCAGCCACCCCAAGGTGAACCAGTCTGTAGCGATACATTAAAATACCGACGGTCTTCACTACGGAACGTGTTAACCGTTTTCACCTCAGTTGCTAGCCAGATTAAATTAGCTTACCCAGAGCCGTACCTCGACAGCTTAGCTACTTATGATTTTTATATAATAATAAAGCTAATTGATATAAGCTACTCAGCAAATTTGGTATTAATTTAGGTTACAACGTAAAATTTCCAATACAAATAAGGCAAAGGTCCTAACGACCAGCTACTCTTTAAGTTAACTAAAATTCAACTTAAAAGAGTGTTCTGGGATTTTTAATATATTGGGTTTAATCCTTGCTATATTTATGGTTTTGCTAGCTATGGTAGTACTTTAGACGTATACCATCTACGACAGAAATTCTATCGCCATAGGTAATCAAATATGGAGACCTACCTGTGAACTTTTAGCCATAGCTCCGATTAATAAACATATACCTATCATAGTAATAACATTTTCATTAGTATAAGGAGCTATTGAGAATATAACATTATAATCTAAACTACCTAAAGATCATAATATTACAAACATACCTATTGTTAAAAGACAGTCTCCAACTCTATTAGTTAAAAATGCTGCTAAAGAACTTTGATTAGCGGCAATTCTAGTAAATCAAAAACTAACTAAAAGGTATGAACAAACTCCCACACCTTCTCACCCTACAAACATCAACAGGTAATTATTACCAGTTACTAATATAATCATCATAAAAGTAAACAAGCTTAAATAGCTAAAGAATCTTTGATTATGCTTTTAAGTCAAATTTATCCTGCAATTGATTTATTGGCTGTTTTCATATCCATCTTCCCTTGTAAAGGGTATCAGGATTAGTAAACTAGAAAAAATACTAACAATGGTTATTTATCTTAAAAACTTCTACCTATATTCATACCCGATTTTATCTCTCTAATTGAATTTATACCCTCAACCGTAAGATGAGAACGATTAATCATTAAACTATGAATTTTACATCAATCAAGATAATCATAAAGTTTTATACCAATAATAGGGTTTTTATTAAAAAATGGAACTATTATATTGGTAATATCTGCAAAGTTAAATATTGTTAAACTAACTGCAGACTTACCACCGTATTTGTATATCTTTCCTGATCCTAAATATTCAACTATTTTCTCCATTAATCTGAGATCTCTACTATGTTGAGATATTCTAAATCTCAATTGTACTCGATAACCTAATTTACTGTTGGTTGAAGGCATACGAACATCAAAGTTTCCCTCAGCACTGACAAATCCTGATATTCAATTAGGGTATAAAATTACATTGTCATAATTTATTACAGGTCTTTCAACAGGAGTATATCCAACAAATTCTAATTTTAACATGTTAGATAAACCTAAATTCATTGATGCTTTTATATTTACTATTTGATTTAAACCTTCGACAGTTAGATGAGCTTTATTATTTACAAGTTTTACCGCTTGTTTAAACAATCAAAAATCCGTGGCTTTTTGAGTTAATAACGGATATTTTTCGAAATGAACAATAAGTTTATTTAAATCTTCAATTGAATCTATTGAATAGTTAACTATATCTCGGTTTCGAGCCATATGAATAGAACCCATACCACCCAAGTATTGTTGTAATAGATATAATAAGTTCAGATCTTTTGTATGTAGACCTAATTGAAATTTCAATTGAACACGTCAACCTAATTTACGCGTTTTATTTTTATCTACTATTATACTAAATGAACCCTCACCATCTATTAAACCAGATCAGACTCCAGGATTTACAACAGTAGAATTATAGGTAGAATATTTTTTCAAATCGAATTGCTTAGATGGGACTTTGACATAGGAGTTTCAACCTTGTTGCATGTTGAAACCGAGTTTTATACCTCCGTTCCTTTCGAAACCCCTTAGAGTACACCTTAAATCGATTAATTGTGGCTTAATCGATCAACTGCCGTCTACTCGTTGCTCTTTTACAGCAGTATTTTCACGTACTACTGACTTAGATTCGCGATTGTCCATTTCATTTTCACTCATCTTAAGGCTTGTTACCATACCTGAGTAATTAGTTCAGCCACTAATAGTTTTTCAACTACAGCTTGGTACCTTAAGCTTTAGGATATCCCCGAAGTTTGACAATTTATCCCCATAGACACTTTTTCCCCTGACGTGTCCTCAAGGATCATGGCTCATATATCCTATAGAATAGATATGAACTAAAGAACTTATTATTAACACAGGTATTAACATAGATACTGTTAAACTATCAAATTGAAAATTTCATACCATATTAAATGATTCACTATGTAATCATCTAAATAAGTTTATAGATACCTGGTTATTATTAAAACCTACTTCAAAAAAGCCAATAATAGCTAATATTGTTGTTAATATTATACATAGACAACTTAATAAACGACTACCTGTCACACCAACTTTTCTACCAAAAAAGCCGGAAACTATACACCCTAGTAATGGTAACACAATTATACTTAAATACATTTATTTATATTCTATAGCAATACTTCCTCTTAGTCTATAAAAGGCTACTAGAATAGCTAAGCCGATCGCAGATTCTGCACCGGCAACTACTATAATGTATATAGCATATGTTTGTCCTATAATATCGTCAAGGTTAATAGAACTTACCAATATTAGGAATGTTATAGATAATAGCATTATTTCTATAGAAATAAGCATTAATATTATATTTTTTCTATTAAATACGAATCCTAAGATTCCTATTAAAAAAAGTACTAAGGTTAAACTCATGTTTTTATTTTATATAAATCAAATTATTCTTATATTATATGCTAATACATATATATTATTTTAGTCATTAAATTAATGCAATGACTAAGGGCATTGTAGATTTGAACTACAATTCTGATGTCCGTAGCATCATGTTTTACCTTTAAACTAATACCCCTTTTAGTTATATTTACTAAATTTACTTTATAATAAGTTAAGCATTATATAATCAATGAACAAATTTCTCTATATTTACAGATTCTATAACTATAGGCATAGAACTGTGTAATATTCCACATATTTCTGAACACTGTCCATAAAATACTCCTTCTCTATTTATAAAAACTGAAACTTGGTTTAGTCTACCTGGATATGCATCACATTTTATACCCAATGAAGGGCAAGCAAAAGAGTGTATAACATCTCCTGATGTTATAACAAATCTAATATGTGTTAATTCAGGTACTATAACTCTGTTATCTACTTCTAACATTCTTAATCCACCTTGTTCTAAATCAGATTCTGGTACTATATATGAATCAAATTCTATAAATTCTTCATTAGAATCTATAAAATCAGGATATTGGTAACTTCAGTATCATTGGTGACCCTCTGCTAAAACTGTCATCGAGGGATCATTTATTTCATCCATTAAATATAATAATTTAAAAGATGGAAAGGCTATAAGTATTAATATAACTGCTGGTGTTATAGTTCAGATTAACTCGATTAAAGTACCATGGTTTAAATACTTGTGTGATATAGGCGCATCTTCGAAGTTTTTTATTATAGAGTAGAGTATTCATCCTACACTAAATAAGATTAATACTAAATAATACATGATGTTATCATGTAACTCAACTAAACCTTCCATTTGTGGAGTAGCACTATCTTGGAAATATAAACCTCAAGCACTTGGCGCGTCTAAGTATATAAATGTATTTAATAAATTTTTCATAGCTTGATAAAAACTATAGAATTTCTAATTATAAATAGAATTGTTTTTTGTTAGTATAAACTAACAGACCTGCCCTGCCCACCTCCTTATACACATAACCGGTGTTATAAATAGTTTACTTATAACCAAACAAAATTATGCTACGTACAGTAATAATAATGACATCATTAAAGCGAATAACGCAGTTGCTTCACTAAAAGCAAAACCTAATATTGAGTACGAGAATAATTGGTTTTTTAATGAAGGGTTTCTAGCTACACCTATTATTAAACATCCGAATACTACTCCTATTCCTACTCCTGCACCTAAAACACCCACTGTTGCCAACCCTGCTCCTATTATTTTTGATGATTGTAACACGGAAATGCTTTAAATCTATCTAACATAAAGCTTCCTACAACCTAACCGCTAAAAAGTATTATTTTTTTATTTATTTAATGTTTTTTTCAAAACTTTTGCATATTTTTTAGGCTGATGTGCGCTATTGGGCTACACTCGGCAAGCTAAAGAAAAAAATATGCACATAAAAAAAAATAGCCCAGCCAACAAACATTGTTTACTTATTCTCATATAAAGTATTTACAAATTTATTTGATTTATAACAATAATTAAAAGATTGTCTACTATCTATTTTTAATGCATTTTTACCTAATTCAAATACAAATCCTGCAGTAATAATACCTATAAATATAAGTACTATTATTAAACCATATACCCCATTTTCATACCCACTAAGACCAAAAGGATATATTACCAGAATTTCTAAATCTAATAAAAGATATACTAAAGCAAAAATAAAGAACTTTACACCAAATTGAGTTCTATTTTGTCCTAAAAAACTATGAAATCCACACTCAAATATAGAGTATTTCTCCTGGTAGGGATTATGAGGTGCTAATATAAAATTAAGAGCTAAAAATAATATTGTTAATATTGATACAACAATAAAAATAAAAGTCATACTACTCATTTAACCATTAAAAAGAATTTGTACCAATATGGTCAAGATTGTTAATTATTAATAATAATTATTAATATTTCAATATATTATTATATTGTTCAGACTATGTAATTATTACTTATAAGTAATATTGGATGTTTTATACCTATGAAGGTAACTTAGTCGTTGGACGGTTTTAATTTAATTTACGGGCTGGCTAGAGCCCTGCATATTACGGTACGGCTGCGTTATATATGCTAGAGCTCGTAAGAAAAAAATCAGAATCATGCAGCCATAAATTAAACTAAACTTCGCTGCAAATTATTTATTTAAATTATAATAAGTTTTCTTGCAATTTATCCAATTATCTATGCATAATACACAAATTGTGTTTTATATCACGGGGCAATTAGTACAATATATTAGACTCTGACTCTATATGAGTTCATATTTTCTTTTATTTTACGTATTTTATTATATCCTTCCGGTGTTAAATGATTTTTCGATTCTATTAATTTAGCTGCTTCAGATCAATCTTTATATTTAACACCTTTAATTATATATTCATTAAAAAAAGGAATAATTTTCGAATTTATATCTTCAAATTTTCTAACAACAAAAATTACAGCCTTTTTCTCTTTATTATGATAATTCAAATTTCCTGCGCAAGCTAACCAAAAAAATCAACAAAAGATTTCAATAGTTGTTCGTCTTTATTATGCTGAGAAACTCTAAAACTTAATGATATAAATTTATTTCCAACTACTGAAAAAGATCCTTCTCCCGAGACAAACCCGGCCATCCAGTCAGAATGAGGTACTACCATGTTTTCAATTAAAGGTCTAACTACCGGTGTAATATCCGGAAAATTGTTTTTAACTGATGGAGACAAACCTAAATTCATTGAAGCACATATACTAATAATTTATTGTAAACCTTTAGAAGTTAAATGTTTTTGGTTATTTAATTTATTAATTATTCATTCTGATCCCGGAGGGATATTAATTTAAAATCAGCTTTTTTTTGTGTAATTAAATAATATTCATTGAAGTGTGATATTATTATGGCAACTTCTTTTAAAGATTTTACTTTATAAACACATTCTTTGCCAGATATATTAATTGAACCTACATGATTAAAATATACTTTGATTAGTTCTAATAAAGATAAATCTTTTATATCTAGTTTAATTTGAAATGTAGGCCTTACTCTTCATTTATCTTTATTTTTTTCTAAATGTGTGCTTCGCCTTAAAAGAACCCTCAGCATGGCTTCGCAGTAAATCCTCTAATAAATCAAGGATTTATTACCTTATTTGTGTGCTGTTGATCTTTAATCTTTGTTGTATAATTCTTAATAAATATAGTAAAATAAGTAGTCGCAAAATTGTATATTAAATGGAATTTAATAAAGAATAGCATTAATTTTTGTTTACCCATGCTTAGCCATTCTTTATTAATAAATAAAAATAATAAAATTTGTAATGTTATACAGGATATAACAAAAGATATAGGACTCGATATAGCTATATTATTATATTTAAAGCTTAAATTATGAATAATTGTTTTATTTGGGGATAGGGAGTGCTTCACCTGATCTCCTAAAGGATAGGGGCTTGTCCCGCCTCTTCTTAATACAGTACCTTTTAATACTAAATTTTCTAATAAAGTATTAATTTTATAGTCAGGTAAGCTGAAAAACATTTCTTTTACTATACTTAAATAGTATACAGCTCCTATAACACTAGTTAATATAGCGATGAAAGATAATAATATTAAACCTTTATCTATAGCTGCACTTAATACCATTTGTTTACCAAAGAATCCTATTAAAGGAGGTACACCTACAAATGAAAATATAGTTATAGCTAAACTTAAAGCTAATACAGGATTTATATAAAAATAACCTTTCAATTGATTTACTAATTGTATTGGAGAATTAGTTTTATCCATTAATTCTTCATGTTCTTTATTTTCACTAGTATAGCAATATAGAGAGAAACCTATAGCTACTAATATAAAAAAGGCATTTAAATTACTAATTGTATATTGTGTTAAATAGAATATAAATGCTTGAGTTGACTCAATACTAGATATACTTAAAGCTAATAATATAAAACCTACATGAGATATCGTACTATATGCAAATAATCTTTTTATTCTAAATTGAGTTAAACCTACTACTGTACCTATTATTAAGGAGAATAAAGAACTCATTAATAATATGAAAGTTCAACTCATTTCATTGCTATCAGACCCAGACCCTGTATAATAAACTAACTGTAATAATAAAATAAATATAGAAATTTTAGCTATTAAAGCTACAAAAGTTGTAACTATGGTAGGTATAGCGTCATATACGTCAGGTGATCAAAAATGAAATGGTGCAGCACTTACTTTAAATAAAAATCCTATAGTAAATATAACTAAAGAAAGATTAATATAGTAAGGTTTATATCATAAATCTGTATAGCTTATATCACTTATACTAGTTATAATGTATAAACTATCTAGACTAGTACTACCTGAATTAGCGTATAATAAACCTGTCCCTAATAATATAAAGCAAGAACTTAATCCACCTAATAAAAAGTATATTAAACCCCCTGTAGTGGATAATTCAGAATTTCTATATATAGTACTTAATATATATAATCCGTAACTTTGCAATTCTATAGCTAAAAATATAGAAACTAAATCATTAGTAGACATCAAGAATATTGATCCTGTTATTACAAATAATAATATTAAAGGGTATTCTATTATTTTTAGATGTTCTCCCATTTTATTAATTATTTTTGTGTTATAATAAACAAATTTGTATAATAACAAATTTTTCAGAGATGAATATTCAGATACTCAAACCTTTCTAGGATAGAAACTAGTTAAAGTCAATATTAATATACTAATTAAAAATATAAATATATGAAATATTTGTGTAATGTTTGTAACTAATAATAAACCTCCATGTATACCTACACCTTTAGTAATTACAGTTAAAGAGGATAGATCATTTAAAATACAATAAATTAAAATAATTATAGCTATTCTATTAAATAAAATAGATATGTCACGTCTTAAATTAACGGCATTAGAGAGTAAAAGAGATAAGATAGATATTATTATCATAGTTGAAAAAAATAATTCAACCTTAAAGATTGAAGCCTGAAAATAAAATCAGGATAAGTTCAAATACCTAAAAATTGAGGAATGCTGCCCTGCTATGTGGTGTATGGGTCAGCCTATAGTTCAACCTTAAAGGTTGAAGCCTTAGAAAAGAATCGAACTTTCATTACTAACGCATGAAGTTAGTGTTTTTACCCTTAAACTACTAAGGCATTTGTAAGTATATTTATTTTGACTCGGCTGGTAGGGGTTGAACCAGGAAGCTTATAAGCCATAAAACCTAAAAATATTAATTTATTTATGTTTATTTAAGGGTAAACACCAGGAATCGAACCAGAATAACTTAGGTTTTAAGAGCTTACGCTACTCAGCGGAGGACTACACAAAATCATTTTGTTTTTCAGCTATTAAAGGATAATTATTAAAATGAGGAATAATTGTATTAATTAGATCTTCATGTCTTTGTACTCTATAGACCGTAGATTTGTCCTTTGTATAAATATGACCTATGCCATTAAATAAAGATTTAATTTGTAAAAGTACATTATTATCTCCTGCATGTAAAGGTAAAACATGTATTAATACATCATCCTACAATATGAGACTTGCTTTTTTAATCTGTATATAAAAACATCCTGACCCTGACCCATCATTTTACACAAACTCAGTTACTCAATTAGGATTTAATTTATTATTTAAATTATTATTATTCATATTATGAATATTGATATTTATAAAAAGGAACAAATGGGTAAACACCTGGAATCGAACCAAGACCGACTATGCCACAAATAATTACTCTACCGTTGAGTTATGATTACCTTATAGTAAAAATTGTATTTATCACAACACCCTTCAATTAATATACAAAATTCATGATTTGTATATTAATTTATACGATATATTATTATTATTATTTAAAATAATAAATAAATATATTAATACTTTATTCTTAGAGGCGGGGCGAAGCCCAGCCACAAAAATGTGTTTTTGTTTTTGTTTTTGTTTTTGTTTTTGTTTTTGTTTTTGTTTTTAAAGAATATATTTTTATTCATACAATATATTAAACTAGGAGAATCAGCATTCAGATCTTTCGCTGCACTTTTAATAGAAGGATATCGTTTTATATTATTATTCTTCTTATTTACTATAACCGTTATAAGGCCTGTTGCTAACAAGTGGTTAATTTTTGTCATAGGTGAAGGAACTTTATCTGCCATAGTTTTTTTTAGATTTATCAAAGCTTCTGGTTTGAATTAGTACATTATTATCTCCTGCATGTAAAGGTAAAACATGTATTAATACATCATCCTACAATATGAGACTTGCTTTTTTAATCTGTATATAAAAACATCCTGACCCTGACCCATCATTTTACACAAACTCAGTTACTCAATTAGGATTTAATTTATTATTTAAATTATTATTATTCATATTATGAATATTGATATTTATAAAAAGGAACAAATGGGTAAACACCTGGAATCGAACCAAGACCGACTATGCCACAAATAATTACTCTACCGTTGAGTTATGATTACCTTATAGTAAAAATTGTATTTATCACAACACCCTTCAATTAATATACAAAATTCATGATTTGTATATTAATTTATACGATATATTATTATTATTATTTAAAATAATAAATAAATATATTAATACTTTATTCTTAGAGGCGGGGCGAAGCCCAGCCACAAAAATGTGTTTTTGTTTTTGTTTTTGTTTTTGTTTTTGTTTTTGTTTTTGTTTTTAAAGAATATATTTTTATTCATACAATATATTAAACTAGGAGAATCAGCATTCAGATCTTTCGCTGCACTTTTAATAGAAGGATATCGTTTTATATTATTATTCTTCTTATTTACTATAACCGTTATAAGGCCTGTTGCTAACAAGTGGTTAATTTTTGTCATAGGTGAAGGAACTTTATCTGCCATAGTTTTTTTTAGATTTATCAAAGCTTCTGGTTTGAATTTACGATATTTAAATTTTAATAGAGTTTCGGTTTAACACCCTAACGTGAATTAGCTATCTTTAATATGCTATATTCAGGCTTTAATAAATCTATTTAATATTGTTCCCTTATTATTAATAAATTTGGTTTATAATATTATAAAATTTATAAATTAAACATGTTGTAAATATATTTCAATAAAGCTCTACAAATTATATATTTGCTTTTTGAGATATTAGAGTAGAATACAACAGGTGTTTTATTTAGATTATCATTTTTATAATTCATATTACCATTTTTATTTAAGAGCTTGCGCTAGTCACTGAAGGACTACAAAAAGAGACACTTTCTCTTTTTATCTCGGGGTGATTCGAACACCCAATACTAAATACCAAAAATTTATGTCTTACCTATTAGACGACGAAATATTATAGCTATTTACAAATAACTAAATATTGTACTAATATTTAATTTTAGAGGCGGGGCGAAGCCCAGCCACAAAAGTGTTTTTAAATAACACATTATTATCCGTACAATATTATAAGCTCTAGTGAAAAGTATTTAAATATCTAGCCGCATTACGAACAGCAGAAGGAAATATTTTTATCTTATTGTCTTTTTTATTTATTAATATAGTAACCTTATAATTATTTAGCTAATCTCATTTTTTATAGAGTCTCAAGTCTAGGTTTATAATTTATTATATTTTATAAAACCTATTGTGAATGCTTGTGTCCTAAACGATAGTTTGCAAATTACAATATGTTATATTCAAGCGCTAAGAGATCAATATAGTATTGTTCTCATTGAATTAATTCACTAGTAGCTTGCACTAGTCAGCGGAGGACTACACAATATTTTATAATTTATAATTTAAAATTATTATAACTATACTTTAGCAAGGTGTTTACTAATATATTTATATATCTCTTTCGTTTAATTATAAGACAAATATTTGAAAAATCTATTTATTAAATTATAAGCACTACCAATATAAGTTTTATTGTTAATTAAATTATATCAGATCAGGTAGATACCTGATCTGAGTTTATTTTTAGCTCAAATTTATTTCTTTTTAGGACGATTATAAGATATAGTAGGTCTTAGATAAGTTAAGTAATTGTTTCCTTTCATACTGTATAAATTATAAATAATATTAAAAAGAGACATCTTAAATTATATATTAAGATAATATTATAAACTTAAATTTATTTTTTCATAGTTTATCTTCAATGAAATACTTGGTTAATGTTATTTTACTTATATTTAAATATAGAGAGGCTTTAGTGCTAAAGTGATAAATAGTTTTATTGTTATGTAATACCTTTAAAGTATATGATCTTTTATCTAAAGTTGCATTTACTTTTAATTTAAAATAATAAAGATTATTTGGATCAATTATTTTTAATAAGAAGATTAAAATTTATGATCCTAATCTATTAAGGATGGCTACACAAGAAAACTATGAAATTCTTTAAGATATTAATGTCTATTTCTATTCATCCGAGATTTTATGATCATGGTCTCTTTAAGTCCTTCCTTAGTTAAATGAGCTTTATCCTTAACTAAATCAGCAATTCGGAAAAAATCCTGAAAATCTAATGACTTATTACCTATCACCTTATATCTAAAAAAAAGGTATGACTTTTAAGTATATATCTTTAAAATTAGATATATAAAATTCTGTCAAATTTTCTCTTTCTGTCAATTGACCACAACTAAATAGATTAGCAAACTGATTAATTAATATTTTATCTCTTTAATGTTGACCTACTCTTATACATAGTTTAACATAATAACCTGTTTTAATTATTTTAGATCTATAAATACCTACAAAAAAGCATCCTTCTCCGGAGAAAAACCCTGCAAATCAATGATAATCTATATTAACTAGAATAGGTAAACTTTTAGGTCTTTTCATTGAAAGCAAATTAGGAAATAATGCTTTTATATTACAAGGTAAGCCTTTAAGTGAGGCTTTTAACTTAATAATTTCAGATAGACCTGTTATATTAAGATGTTGTTTTTTATTCATAATATTTAAAATTTATTTAAAAATAACAAAATCATTTTGCTTTTCAGTTATAAGAGAGATAGAGTATTTATTAAAATGAGGAATAATTATATCAATGAAATCTTTGCATTTATGTACACTATAGCAAAAGTTTTATATACATAAACATAACCGTTATTTTTGAAAAAAGATTTAATTTCTAATAGTAAACTTAGATCTTTTATATGTAATTTTACCTTAAAAGATGGTGCAATTGATAATCTTATAGAATGTTTTTTTTATATATTCCTACACGTACACGAAAACATCCTCCCCCTCCGTTTTACACTTACACAAATTCAGTTCTTCAATTAGGGTTTAAATTGTATTTAAAATTTTTCATTTTTTATTTTTTTAATGTTGTTGCATGTTGCATAAAAAGAGACAAATTCTCTATTTTATAGATAATTGGACTTGAACCAATACGATATTTAAATCAATGGCACCTAAAGCCACCCTGTCTCCCTAATTTCAGCATATCTATTTGTAATAATTAAGCTTTAGACTTCAATAGAGATATTCCTTTAACATATTATATAAATTTAAAACCTACACTTATTCTAAAGATGGCAAATATCTATCTTTCGTTATTATATTAAAAGCATTTTCTATATTAAATTTTTTAGAATATAAATTAAACAGAATCAATAGATAGCTAGATAATCTAAAATCAATCGGACTTATTATGTATGATTTTTTACTTGAACCTCTTACTATACTTACATTAGTATCTTTGATAATGGAAACAAATGTTTAATATCTGAATAATTACCTTTCCTTATAATATACAAAGTATCTTTATTATGTCTTCAGAAGTCTTCCTTATTTATTCTCTAAGCAATTTTTTACAAATAATTTTATTCCTATTTCAATATATGTTACTTTACAAGGATGTTATATTTCTATAGCTTGATATTCAAATGAATCATCTACGATAATAGAAAATATGTTAAACGTATCTAGTTTCATGTAAGCGGATAAATTAGCTACTCTCCATAGATCGCATTCTACTGAATTATTTAAAACCGCCATTTTTGTAGTTAGATGAGTTAAGTTTTTGTTCTTTGAATTATTATTCATAGTATCTGAATTATTCATTTGGAAATTATAATTTCCTCAGTTTTGGTTTTGTTGTCATTATCATTATTTAAATTATTCTAATAAAAAGAGCCAAATGCCATAGGTGGAAAAATTGGAGATCTCATCCAAATCTATTAAGCAAAGTTAATCGTAATAATTTTTATACTATTTTCCCTTAATATAATATAAAATAAAGTATTGATACGGATACTCATATTTTCACTGACACATGTTGAGTGGAAACCAAGAAGTCTACCTTTAACCTATACCCGTTTGATCCCAAGCAAGCCTTTTTAGTATAATAGATATTATCCTATACTATTATCCTATCAATTCCACTATAAATAATAGTAGCATTAACATTATACATACATTAGGATATATAGATGTAATTAAAATAGAATATACAACAACCTTTTTGATGTAATTGTAAACAAGAATTTTATATTCAATTACCTGCCTTATTTTAAAGTGTAAGCTTATCTTATTTATATTTCCAGCCTCTCTTGTCTTAAAATTAATGATAATAAAGTCGCATTAATACTATTTATATGAATGAAAATATATTATTGAATATTTAATTTATATAATTTAGTAAGTGCACACTGCGCAGCTTAATTTATAGCAGCAATATAATGTGATCTATATTTACTGATTATTATGGAGATATTGAGCATCGAACTCAAAATAGCAAAGTGCAAGTTTACGGTTTTACCTAATTAAACTATACCCCCTAATTACTAAAAGTAGTATTATATTCATAATCAATTTTTATAAGGAATGACATTTATATTTTTGATGTTTTAAATAAATTATTTTGTATGGATTCTAATTCATTTAAAATAACCAAATCTATTAAACAGAGTTAATTGTAATAATTTTTATACTATTCTTCCTTATATAGGATACATATTATATTTAACTATGTCCCTTTATAATAATCTAAACTTTTGCTTTTAAGTTCTTTTCAATTGATTATAATTCATCTAAAACATCTGTAAAACAGTTTATAAAAAATAAAACTTCTTTATTGTGAGCAGATGCATACTTATATTTTTATGCAGAGCAATAAATATCAATTCATTCTACTTTATAATAATAATCAGTAGTTCTATGATTATTAATATAGTAAATATTATTTAATTCTGTATCTTTAATTTGCTGACCCTGACCCAAAGGATATGAAAAATGAGCAGTATTGTTATTATTAAACAAATTTAAAAATCTTAATCATGCATTATCAATATTTCCATAATTATTATTTATAATTTGAGTATTATGGACGAGGAATTCCACTGTAAAATCTAATTCATCTAAATAATTCATAGTTTCTGTATCTACTGAAATTATATCTAAGTCATAAAAAAAACCATATATTGACAATGTAGCAGCTATTAAATATAAAGATAATATTGTAATAATTATTACATTGTTTATTTTTAAGTATTTTTTGGTAGTAAAATATAATAGGTTGAATATTATAGTATAATATACTATAATGTAATAAAAAATATATTTAATTTGAATGTTATTTAATTAAATAAAAAGAGGCAATAATTTCCTCTTCATGTACAGAAAACTTAATTATTATTTCTACGATTTAAAAATCAGGCAAGAGTTTTATTAAAAACAACAACCTTATGTTTTTTCTCTTAATATTTATCTTTAAGTAAAATTATATATTTATTATTAGAATTTCAATGGTCTTTAAAATAATGAAAATTTATATAATTATTAAACTGTTCTCAAAAGACTCAATGACATATACGTATACACTTATCTTTAAAACTACAATCACTATTAATAATATAATTTATAGGTCTAAAATTTAGAAACGTAGTATTATTAAAGCAATCTATACCTATAAGTCCTTCACTAATAAATCTATTAAAAATAGTTAATAGAAGAATAATAAATTCAATAAAAATATTGAAGTAATCTATTTGATTATTAGACAATAATAGTGTAAAAAAGTCAAAAATAAATATTGTAAAAATATTAACTAAAATATTTATAATATTATTACGGCTTCGCGCTTCGCATGAAAAATAAGTTGAAATTTTTATTTATAATTTTTTGTTGTTTGTTTTTAAAAAGAGACAATTTTTATCTAAAGTTTATAATATATTTAAATAAATTATATTATCTTCTTCTAGACAAACTAGTAACTTTATCTCTTCTAGGTTAAGTAATAACTCTATCTCTAGGTAGACTAACAGCTCTATTTATAGTAGCACTTAATTCATTTAAACGATTTTGAGTATTACTGTAATTTACTCTTCTAATATCTCTAGGAGCAATACTAGCAGAACGTTGAGAACGATAACCAAAAGGGTTTGAATTTAATAAATTACGAATTTATTCAGATAAATCTGCTTTAGTAGCTTTAGTTATATCTTTAAAAATATTAGTATTAGGATCAAAATTTCTCTTGAACTCTTCGTAACTTTAAGAATTATCACGACCTTTTTATCAAAGAGTTCAGAACAATTTACGTTTGGCTATATCATGATATTTAATAAAGTATGAATATTAGATTTATTATAATAATATTTTATAGCCAAAGATACTTTACCTCTAGTTGTACCACAAGGTACAACTACTTCTTTGAATTTAGGAGGTTGTGCAATATCTTCAAAAGCTTTAGTTACTTGATACCTTCTAGCTTCTCAATTTATGTGATGTTATGATCTATTAGGACCTATAGTAGCATGATTTGTATCATTAGTAGTAGTTATACTAGATTGAGATAATTGATTAGAATTTACACTTAATTGTTGAGCAGTGGCTTCGCTAGAGAACAATGTAGTCACGGCAGAAGGAGTTGTATTATTACTCATTATAGGTGCCCTTTGTTGATTAGAATTGTCAGGGGGTATTAAAACTTATATCTATACCATCTTGTTCAATAGTATCAAGACGAAAAAATCTAGGATTTTATTCAGCAGGATAGTTATAATTTTGTTGAGTTGTAAAATAATTAGTATTATAATTACGAGAAATATTATGATCCAAATATTCGTCATTATAACTAGAATCATATTGAGTAGGATATTGTTCCATTTGCTCAGGCTAATTTTTATTATTTGAGTAGGCGGAGCCTACGTAAGTTTGTGAAGCTTGATTATTACTATAATATTGTGAATTTTGATTTATATAAGGAGAGTGTGAAGACTCACCTTGTTCTTCATATGGATTTTTTTGAGCAATTATAGAATAATAATCATAATTTGATAAACTACAAGAATAAAGATCATAACTATTATGATTTTTAGATTCTTCTACAGAACGACTTACATGATAAATATAAATATTATTAGCCCAAGTTTTAGAATAAAAGGTTTAACGAACAAATTTTCATATATTAAACTCATTTTTTGACACATACTTCAAACAAAACCAGGTAAAATATTAACATTAAAGAAAGAGAAAAATTCATGAACAAAAACAATAAAAGTAGCAAACCCTGAATAAAAAAATTAGAAGTTAGAGTTAAATATTCTGTAAATACATTTATATTAAAATAATTATTAATTAAATATCTAGATATAAAACCTACAAATAATATAACTATAACCTTACTAAAATTTACAGGTGTAAAAAATCTAAAAAAAAGATGTTAAAACATTAAAAATTTTCATTTTGATATATATAATTAAAATAAATAAAAGAAGCAAGATCTTCTGACTCATGAGTTGAACATCCAAATTACACCGCCATTAGCTAAATATTGTCTTACCTATGACAACCTTTTCTTGTTATATCTTTATATTACTATAAGATCTAAAATAGATGTACAGCTAATAAACTTTTTTTATATAGCTCGCTAGTAAAATTAATTATTATTTTTAGGACTTGTAGGGATCGAACCTACATTTCAATGATTAAAAGTCATATGTATTCACCATTATACTAAAGTCCCTTCACTGCCCACGGTAAGACTCGAACTTACAATCAAAGCAACTTCAACGCTCTGCCCCACCAATTGAGCTATACGGGCTTGTTTTATTAGAGATACAGGAATTTAAAACAGGTGTAAAAAATACTATACAAAGATTCTATTATCTAAATTACATGCCTAAATTATCTGCATATAATTCTAGTCACATAATAGCCTCTACCCTTATAAAATCCTTTTTTTATTTAAACATAGTGAGATATGAAAATGATGCACATCAATAAATTGTGATGCTCTTCTAATAGAAGGGAAGTGAATTATTTCTTCAGTATTAATATTCTTCACAATTAATGCTAAAGATTTTCAATTGGAATACAAATTTTCTTTATTACCTAAAAAAGGTTTACCTGTCATTCTTTTACGCAATATTTCTTTAGTTTCATTACTATGCTTAAAACCTAAAAGAGATCTTGCAATTTTCAAAATATTATACTTTAATTCTAAATTATCTAAATAAAATTGTTCTCTTTCTATAATTAATATAGAATCACAAAGTTCAATAATATCTAACTTAAAATTAATATAGTTATACTTAAAAAGTGCCTTAAAAATAATACTATTATTTTTTTTTTTAATTCTGATTGTAAATAATACTTACTAAAGTAATTTTTGGTCTTCTTTTGGATAAATTAATAGAAGATCCTACATATTTTTTATTCGAAACAATATTTGTCCAAAGATAAATACCACACTTATTATTTAAATCTTTATATATTTCTTTTCTTTGCATATAAGAATAAATTTATTTAAAATTCATAAAATTTCATTTTTTTTACTAACTAAAAATAGTACATAAATACTGTATCTAAGGAGTGACTTGAACACTCATGGGTACTACCCAGGTTGGCTTAAGCAACCTCTGTCTACCAAATTTCAGCACTTAGACTTAAACGTACAACTCTCTTTAGCACAAGTGGCTTAGCATAAGATGTAGTATATTTACCGTAGTATTATATAATCTTAAATAAATAAGATGAATTCGTTAAAGATATTTATTATACCTTTGCCCAAGATAAGATTTGAACTTATAACAAAAATAGCTTCAATATTTCACTCTACCAATTGAGTTACATGAGCTTATTTAAAGTATATTATGTATTTAACACTAAATATTTATCTTTTATTCCTGCTTGATCCCTGAAAGGGATAAGAAATAAGCACTCTTGGAAAAACAGGTAACCCTTTTTAGCAGAATCTATGTAGCTTTTATTAGTAATTCAATTTTTTCGTAGTCCCGAGGGTGAAAATTTATCAGCCCTACGGAGTCGGAGTCAGATAAATCCCCGGTTTATTCCTGTTTTCCTGCGAAGCAGCGGAGCCTTGTAAATTAAAAACTTGTATTTTTCTGTCTCAGGATAGTACATTATAAGTATTATACTTATGTTATAATTATTGTTATTTTTATTATTCATAATTTATTATATTTTAGAGCTTGCGCTAGTCAGCGGAGGACTACAAACTAATTGTAATATAATTTATACTATTTTTCCTTATGTAAGTTATCATCCTTTGTAAGATATTGCTTTGTATTTTTCAGAGGATATGAAAAATCAGCAAGAAGTACAGAGTACTCTAATATACTCTATCCTTTGCCTATTAATACTTATATTTTAATAATTTATCTAATGTATCACCATCTTGTTTATCTAAAATGTTATAAGATTGTTTTGGAGGTGTAAAAGCCTTTATTATCGAACTAGTATTTATATTAGTTAAATCCATAATACTATAAATCTTAGGTAGTTCACCATAAGGTCTTTCAATATATAATAATTCAATCGTAATTCTGTTGGCAGAAACAACATAGAAAGAAGAATATAGATTATCATTTTCCAATTTTTCTAGCAATCTCCGTCTAGTTCAAGTCATATCTATTAAACAATATTTTTGAAAATGAAAGATATCTAAATCATCCTGTCTGAATAACACTATATTTTTTAAACTATCACTTTTATAATTATAAAACAAATGGCCCCGTGTTGAATTAAAAAGTAGATCGGCCTCAACATTTACTAAAGGGTAAAAAGTAGCTAATCTAGTATTTAAATATTCACAATACAATCCGTTTAATATAATTTCACTATGATATCTATTTTCTTCTGTTTTATGATGATACTGAACATTACCCTTTAAAGCTAGAACTCTATTATATAAAGACCCATCCCTTAAATTCGCTCAATCTTGTCTTTTTCAACAAAGAAAATATTTACTAGGTGTTTCATACATAGTGTGTAAATCCGAAAATAAAGGACAAGGTCTCATTATTTTTATTAAAGACGGATCTCCACCCCTTAATTTTTCTGATTCTGTAAATGTTATAATATTTTCAATGCTATCTCTATTAGGAATATAAATACCATATTTTTGTTCCAAAAACTCTATAGTATGTCTAATTGGTTCTAATTCTTGATTAACATGTCTAAGGCTTTCGTCATGTACATAATAAGAAGGTCAAAATTCTCTTTTAGATGTAAGTCGTCCATCATTTTTCAAAAAATTGATCACCAATGTACCATTTATTCTTCCAACTGAACCTATGAATTTATCATTTTTAAATAAAGTTTGTGGTATGTAATTCAATGTACCTACTTCTTGTTTAAATTCGGCTTGTGTAGATACAATATATCGCTGCATATAAAGCATACTCAATATTTTAGATTTCGCTATAATTATCCCATGCTTTATATCTTTTTCTTCTGTTAATCATACACCGTTCTTATCTGGAGCCACACATCTATGTAATCAATTATAGCATGTAGCAATTTCATGTCTATTGACATTTATATCTGAATTAAAGTGATTAGGATTTACATTTATTAATACAAATTGATTATAATAGTTTATTTGATTATTTATATTAAAACCCTTACTGCTAAGTACATAATCAGGTTCATTATATCCTTTACAAGCTCCTCATGTTAGATACATACCTAAATTATCCATAAGACATGCTCAAGTAAAAGTTAGCAGTGGTGGACCTGTAGCTTGCAAATGAATATTATTATTAGGTGATAGATCCTGCTGCTTCTCCTGTGTATCCCCCACAGTAGGTGCTTCTGATCCCCAATACATAGAATATAAAACTAATAATATTAATATTATTAAAGATAAAAATATGATAGCTAAAGAATAATAAAAATAATAGTTAATCATTAAAATAGTAAATATTATATAAATTATATTATATAAATTGATATTTTTTATAACATAATCGTTAAATAAAAAATAATCTTGTTCACTAACGTTGTTGCTTTCCCTATTATGCTGCTGTTTTGCAGCAGCTGCTGCAAGATATTTTCTTATTATATTCAAAAAAAGGGTAAAGTTAATAATACTAGTAATATAATACATAGAATATCATTATGGAAATTAAATAATGTAAATATGCATATTCTAATGAAGAATCTTATAGGTATCATTAGTAAGAAAAGCTTTATTAAAAAGGGAGCAATATTTTTTCTTTGTTGTCAGATAGCGGTTATATTCTTTATATTTAATTTATTATTAAACTTAAAATGCTTCACGTAAAAATTTGTTAATAAGCATTTAACAAATATATAAACAAGTATTATGTATATAAAGAATTTTCAATTTGTTAAAATAAAAGTTATACAAGCTGCCCCTACATATAATAAAGTAATTAATAAAGGTTTAATCTTTAAAGCTAATATATTAGATCTTATTATCATACCTTTATAATTTATTATTTTTAACTTCAACAAAATTGGTTTAATTCCAGTTAAAACTTGCATAATATTATCAAAGCTTAGTGTAACTATCTCTAATGTAAAAGAGCATAGTACAATTATGGTTAGTAAACCTAAAATAAAAATAGGTTTTGTGTGTTTCATCGTAATGATTATATTGTTTCAAATAGATAATTTTAGTATAAATTGCATTGTATAGATTAAAATATTTGCATTATCAACGAGTTACTACATAAAATATAATAGGTTTTCTTTCAATAGAACAATAAAAATAAAGGTTTACAGAATAGCGGTACTCATATCCTAAAACCCTATTCTATTGGTGCAGGGGTCCCTACCAGACTATAGGTGAGGTGCTAGGGCTAAAGTGAATCGAACACTTATTTTTACTGTTATGAGCAGTATGCTTTACCAATTAAGCTATAACCCTTTTACGCGGCTATAGGTTTTGCACCTATATATTCCGGGCATGAGCCGGATATGTTACTGTTACATCAAACCGCAGTATAGACTAGACAGGATTCGAACCCGTGGTGGTAGCATTGAAAGAGCTATGTCGTAACCGCTTGACTACTAATCTTTTTATTTTAATGTATTATAATTCGTCCTGCCTATTTGTTTTTGTAGTCCTCCGCTGACTAGCGCAAGCTCTTATATTTTTTTTTATTATTATCAGCTTACACTAGAGCTAAGGGTGCTTCGTATTTCGATTTGTTCTTGTTTAATTTATTAGTTTAGTAGGCTAGCTTAGGCATGCCAGCTTCGCAGTAAAAACAATACAGGGTTTTAACTTACTCATCTTGCTGGTTGGTTCTGATTTTTTCTTGCTTACTTGCTTGTTTGCTTCGCAGCAGCTGCGCAGCTGCTGCACAAAAACTGTTTCTAATTTTTTTATTAGTAAAGCGCAGGCTGCGTATTTTTTCTTGCTTAACAAGAAGCTTTGTATACAATAAAAATAAATCCCTAGACCTCTTCCACCAGAAACATTAAAACAAAGGATTACAAGCAAAGCATCTTCTAACAAATAGTAAATGGCCTATTAACCTCACATTTTACTATTTAACTTAAATATGCCTTACCTAACAAGAGAAGCATACCTAAGAGGTGTTTCATTATCCCTCCAGACTGCCTTGGGTGCTTCGCTATTTTTTATGCGAATATTTTTTATTTAGCTTGTCGGGTGTAGCCCAATAGCGCATATCAACCTAAAAGCTCGTATTACAAATATAAAGATCGCTAATAATACTATATAAGTTAGCCCGGTGCAAGTATTGCACTTGCTTCCATTGATTACAAAACAATTACATTTACTTTTATGCTAACCAGGCATAGATATATTTATAAATAGTGAATTATTAAATTAGTACTTTATTCTTTAAAATCTCATGATTCTTACGGATAAAGCCTATAAGTTTCGTAATAGTATGTTACGTATATTTAAGAAATATCTTAAGATAAGTTTCGTGCCTATATGCTTTCAGCACTTATCTTTAACTAACTTAGCGTTCCTGCCGTGCTTATGCTATACATTTGTCTTAGTAAAAGAAACATCCCTATGTATAATAATACAAAAGATATATATATACAAAAGCATATATATATTTAATATTTAGGCACATAAACAACAGGTAAACCATAGGTTAGTAACCATCTTTTAACTTTTTGAGTTAAATTCTTCTTGTTCCTTGCGTACAAAAGTTTGTTCTTATTTTATTCTAATTCCCTCTAGAAGATAGAAACCATACTGTCTCACGACGTATTTAACCCAGCTCATGTAACTTTTTAATCGACGAACAGTCGCACCCTACATAGTTCCTGCGTCCATGAGGATAAGTTAAGCCGACATCGAGGTGCCAAACCGCGCACTCATTTTGTACACTCTTGCGCAAATTAGCCTGTTCTATATGTTATCATATTATACTATTTCCATTTTTTTCAAAATGGTTCAGACTATGTCTTCATTTTTATTCTATATATTTAAGATTTCCTTTAATATTTACTGCTAAGCACCACTTATTCAACCTTTTACAGCAAAAGCTCCAATACGACGTTTTGAGTTATATATTGAATAAGATACATTTGAATTAGAATTTCCTCTAAATAAAACGGAACTTAAACCTTTGAAGGATGAATCTACATTCTTCAATCCTCCTTTTCATTTTAGTGAATATATAGAACGATCTGCTCTATAACGTTTAGTTAATCTACCTTTAATTTCTAATCTTATACCTCTCATGTTTTTATAACCTATAGAATTGTATATTGTATTATGAATTTGCTTAGTATTAAAACAATCACCTAATAATTTATCAAAATTTTTCAGCTGCATATTTTTTCTGCTACCTAGTAACGCACCTATTTGTTCTTTCTGATCCGAATGGTACGTATACCCTGAAGCAGCAGTATTATTTAAAATAGAAATTAATTTTAAATCTTTATATTCATGCGGAGCATTTAAAAATAAATTAATATTTTGAGCTTGTGAGTGTAGACTTCCTATCCCTGCTGCTTTGTAACAGGGATCCCCTTTATTGTATAAAGAGGAGCGGCTATATCCCCTATGAGATCTGCAAGCTCTTATTGTATCAACGATTGGTAAATAAGCTCTATTTAATATACTAAACATATTTTTCATAATGGCAATTTTTTTTCTTCTTTTTAATTTTAAAGCTAAAGCATTAGTAAAAAGATCTGTATTATATGCAATAGATTTCAAATTTATTATATTATATTCTATTTTTTTTCTTATTATTTTATTTAATATATTGCTTAAAATAGGTAAAAATATTTGTTTATTAAATTTATACTTATTTAGAGAATACATTAAGTCATATTTTCTTAATAATTTCAAATATGTATTTCAATATTTACTAATAATAAGACTTCATATTTTTTTCAAATAAATATTTTGGAATTTTATAAATTTGTTTAAGTATTTTAATTTATAATTTAAAAAAATTTTTTTTGGTATTGGTCGATCAGCTGAAAAAGTATATTCGTATAGATATTTATTGTTTTTAAGGCTAAAATTATGGAATATTTCGTATATTCTACTGCTTTGGTCGGAAACGGAGCAAGCAACATTTTTTTTATATAACAATAAAAAACGTTTTATTAAATTTTTACTAACTTTTTTATTTATTTTTAAATATTTTTCTTTTAATATTAGGCTTTCTCTGTTTACAGTATATAAAGTAATTATTGCTTTATTATTTGTATGTTTAATTTCCGCATTACTCACATATATTCTTCTTAAAAAATTTCGTCTTCTTTTAAGTAATATAAATTTTTTAGAACCTACGAATTTATGATTTTTGAAATATAAATTAAAATAACTTTTAATTATTTTATTAATATTTACATTATTAACTGGTATATTTTTTAAATTATTTTTATTATAACAATAAACAATGTTTTTCCATTCTTTAGAAAAAGAAGGTAAATATTTTATTTTTCCTATATCTCCTCGTTTTCTTCTTAAAGCAATTATCTTAGAATTATTATTCAAGTTATTGTTAAATATTTTCATGATTGTTTTATGGTTTTGGCCGCTCTCTTTATTCATGCAGCATATTTTTTTTGAAAAAAAATCAGAAGCACCATTTATAGGTGATTCGCACAGAAGCCAGCTTTGCATTATTATTGTTTAGTTATAACGAGCTTGCGCTAATATGCTAAACAGTAGCTCCGCTGCTTCTTATTTTTTCTGAGCATAGCTTGCTAGCTGCTAACTTGCTAGCTAGCCATACAAGAAAAAATATACAAAAATAAGAAAGCATAAATATATTTTACTTTTTTCTTTAAATATATTTAATAAAAATGTTGGGTAGTTTAAAAAGGATTATTGTATTACATAGTACTCACCTAATAGTCGTTGAACGTTTTTATTTTGTGCGCATTTGCTAAAATAAACTTCGCTTCAAGTTTACTATTTTTAGTAATTCTTGAAATTTACCCAATATGTATTAATAATTTTATTCCTTGCTTTATTAACTAAGACATAATTAATTAATAAAGCATGAGCTTTAACATATTTTTTCTTGCTTCTTATTTTTTCTGAGCATAGCTTACTGCGTTAGCTAGCCGTACAAGAAAAAAGATACAAAATATACTCTAAAAATAAAATATTAAAGGACAAACATCCCTAGCGTAGCTTTTCCAATAATCCAAGATCTATCCTTATTGCATCTTGTGATCCTATGCCCTGCTTACGCAACTGTAAGATTTGTAGATAATCAAACAGTAAGGCAAGATTTAGCCGTTGAGCTTTTTAGATATTCAAAACATAACTA
Organism: Hirsutella rhossiliensis; assembly: GCF_020360975.1. Taxonomy (NCBI): domain Eukaryota; kingdom Fungi; phylum Ascomycota; class Sordariomycetes; order Hypocreales; family Ophiocordycipitaceae; genus Hirsutella; species Hirsutella rhossiliensis. Next base: position 7,224 of record NC_030164.1, on the reverse strand, counting down.
TTCCTTTTTCTCAAGCAGCATTTTCGCGCAGCGCAAAAAATAGCGAAGCGCAAAGCAACAGCAAGATAAAAAAAAACAGCTCTAAAATATTAGAAAATTTGAAGAATATTAGCAAAATTCCATAAGAGCTTGCGCCTGGCGCCTGAATAGATTTTATATTACAATATAAATCTTCACAAGAGTTTGCGCTAGAGTAGATTTTAGATTACAATAAAAATTTTTATATCTTATATCGTGAGCTAAAAAAAAAAATATATTTTTTAAGCCACTAAATTCCATCTAAAAGCTTCTTATAATTACATAATATTAATAAAATTTACATAATATTTTCAATTATCTCTAATTTCTACATAGTTAAAATCCTACCTAAATTAAACTTAAGTATATTTACGTAAATATACGCAAATATAAATAATTATATATGATTAAAAATAGTTAAACTACTCAAAATAGCAAACAAAATAATTATAAATTATTAGACACTCCTGTTTACTCTTTACAGGGTCTGTGCCCCACATAAACTGTCTCCTAGCGATAGTTCCTTACCAAAGGTCACTTACTATTAAAAATAGTAAACTGAATTAGGTTGATTTACTATTATAAATTATATTGTTTCTATAATTAATCTTTTTAAACGACTCAGTAAAGCCAGATTAAACATAACTTTTTTATAATCCTAAACCAATTCATTCATATGAAAGATAAATAAAGGATTCTCATTGTCACATTGTCAATTACCTTATAATCTGAAAATTCTCTAACATACTCTATAATTAGTGACAGTAAAGCTGCATAGGGTCTTCTCGTCTAACTAGAGGTAAGCTGTATCTGCACAGCTATTCCAATTTCACTGAGTCAATCATAGAGACAGCTGTTGTATCGTTACACCATTCATGCAAGACCGCATTTAACGGCCAAGGCATTTCGCTACCTTAGGACCCTCACGTTAAGGCCGCCTTTAACCGGGGTTTCCGTCGACATCAAATAATAGTATATTTAATTATCTCTGTTAACCAAAGCCGGCACCGGGCAGATTTCACACTTTATACTTAGATTTTTTATCTTTCAGCAAAGTGCTGTGTTTTAATTAAACAGTCGTACAACATCATTTTATGCTTCTTCCTTTTTACTTGATATTAATCAAGAATTGAGCCCTCCTTATTCCGAAGTTACGGTAGTCAATTTGCCGAGTTCCTTTATGATTGTTAGCTCATTTACGCCTTCGTATTCTCTACTAGCTTACTTTTTTCAGATTCTAGGTACGGTTTTATTCATTTATTCTTAGATAACAAATATATTTTGTTATTAGTGGGCGGAGCCCCGCAAATATATTTACTATTTTTCCAGCACATTTTACACTAAAATGTTGTCCTTAGTAAAAAAGATTTTCTCATCGTTTAAATCTTTAGATAATATAAACTTAGAGGCCGTTACTTAATTATATCCATAAGCTTAAGGCGGAAAATTTTCTTTTAGTTACTCATGTCACCATTCTCACTTGAGTTAAATTATTATAATTCTATTAAAAAAAATAAAATTCATTATTTACTCAACGTTCTGCTACCCCAAACGCCCTATCTACTAACATTTAAGTATATTCTAATACATTTAAATTAGACATATTATATTGTAAATACATTTAACGATATTTAAACTGAGCTTGCGCCTGTATTAAATATTGTTAATAGAACTAATTCTATTAAATATTAATACTAGAACTGTTGAGCATCAATACTATTATAACTGTTCAGTATTAATACTATTAGAAGAGCATAATTATTATTAGAAAAGCATTAATAATATTATAACTCAAGAATTAATACAATTATAACTGTGTTGAAAATTAATACTATAACTGTTGAGTATTAATACTAGTATTAGATGTTATTAATAGAACTTTTTCATTAAATGATTTTAATAGAACTAATTACATAAAATCTTTATTTACACAACTATGATTGTCGTAGTGTCTTTAACACAACTCACCCTCTGATTGTAATTGTGTTTATGTAAGTAATCTCCTATGAAACGTTCATGCACAAGGTTTCGGTATATTGTTTAGATCCGTTAAATTTTCGATGCTTCTATAGCTTAACAAGCGCTCTGTTACGAGGTCATAAAATTATGGCTGCTTCTAAGCCTATCTCCTTGTCGACTTTAATAAAAACCTTCTTAATTTCACTCAACTAATAATTTAGGAACCTTAACTCTTGTTCTGGGCTGTTTCCCTTTTGACATACAACCTTATCATTCTATGTCTGATAATTCAAGATATATCTTTGCCATTTCGAGTCTACATACTCACTGATAAAATCTTCATGATCCCCCAATTTGTACAAAATAAAACGTTTACACATCTTGTCTGAGATTAAATTATGTACCTGCTAAGATATTTACTTAAATTGCCTACTATTATAGGTTTCGCAGAAACAAATCTACTTCTTTTACCTCTCGGTAAAGCTGAAGTCCTTCTCCCTAAATAATAAGTATACCTATATATACTTTATTATCCCTTTAGCAAATAATAAATACTACTTTGCTTTAATGATGAAAATATTTTTTATTAATTTTCCACTTTTTAAAGCTTTAGCTACTGCTGGTCTAGTAACACCTATATGTTTAGCTGCTGCTGTTAAATTATCAAAAGATAATTTTTCCTTAGTATCAGTATTAATAACGTCGACCTTTACACCTATAAGGCTTATAGCTGATTTAGCCATCTTTGCACGTGTTTCTTCTGAAAGTTTTATACCTTTTCGCTTAGTAGATATTTTATCTCTAATTACTTGTGGTAATATTCTTCCTTGGCGAAGCACGCTGCAATAGATAATTTATTTCTAGCTTCCTCATTAAGTATACGTCCTTCTCTAAAAAACTTTAAAGTTTCTTCTGTATGTTTATAACCTAGAAAAGAATTTGCTTTTGCTAATATGTTATATTGTGGTTTTAAAAAGTCTAGATAGTATTGTTCTCTTTTTATAACTTGTTCTTTATCAGTAATATATTCTAATATTAAAGTAAAGTTACTATATCCATACTTTAAAAGAGCATTGTGAATAGGTGTTTTACGCAAAGTTAAGTGCTTAATACTATAATATTTATAAAATCTATTAGTTAAATTTATGGAGCTACCTACGTAGATTTTATTATTAATATTATTAATCCAGCAATATATACCTCCTTTATTTCTATTATCATTTAATATTTGAATTTTATTCTGATCACAATTTTTATATGTAATTGCAGGTGTTATACCTGTAGTATAATATCTTTTTTTCATAGTGCTGGGCCTTTGGCCACTGAATATATATCTTTAAATAACTAATTACTTTTATTTAAAGCCTCTTAAGGCTAATAATAAAATGTGTAACCTAAAAGTTACCTCTGTTAAGAGATAATAAGAAGCAATGCTTATAAAAAAAGAATTTTTTTTTATTAGAAGCCGCAAATCTTTTTATGAGCTTGCGCCTTAATTACTATTCATACTTATCGAGCTTTAGCTTGCGCAGCCATAAAACCTTATACATAAGAATCTATAAAGTTTAATTTCGTATTTATTATTCTGTACCCTTTCGGGTAAGGTCTGACTATATCTTAAGCCAACAATTATATAACTATAACTATAAGCCAACCAACATTTAGTCGATGAACTGCACACCTTATTAAAGGTGCTTGGCTGCGGATCTCCCATTATACTTACGTATATCAATCTATGTTTTACCATACCACGAGTCATTACCTGTGCCACAAAGATGTTACCACATTTGCTTGGTCTAGATTGCTTTAGGGTTTTCCCGTCAATTTGATGGTTTATTGCAGAAAGTTCATTTCTACATACTGGCTATTTAAAGATTGCTTACATCTTTATTCTTTACCAGCTATCACAGTCAGTGTTGTCTTTCACTACACCTACCACAGTTCTTCGGAGATTTATGCTACAATCACCCGTTCGGACTTTTATAATCCTGACTATGGTAAAATCACCGTGCTTCGGGTCTAACTTTAGACACTGTTTCGTTATTTTAACGTCCGGTTTAACTACGCATATACTCGCATCTAACGTTAACTTGGTGACCCATTATGCAAAAGGTACGTTCTTTTTATCGAACTGCTTATAAAACTACTATTTTCGTTTAGTTCCCTCATGGTACTTTTCACTATCGCTCATGTATCATATTTAGCCTTTGAGGAAGGTTCCCCATTTTATTCAAACAGTTTTTGTACCGTTCTACTTTATAGGCTACTCTACTTTCACTCACGTTATTCATAGAATCTCTTTTGATTTATTTTCCTGAAGTTACTAAGATATTTCAATTCACTTCGTTTAGAGATTAGATTTCTCTTAGAGCTTATGTAACTTATAGGAAGTTATTCACCTTCACCAATATTCTGCATTGCCCGCAGTTTACTTTGCGACTTGTTTATAAAACAATACGTAGCAAACAATCAGAGAGATAGCAGCCCCCTTAATTTCTAAAATTGTAATAACAATTTTCAAGACTATATTAATAGTAAATAAGTATACAATTCTTATTTACTAAAAAAATTAAAAGCTTTAGCATATTGTGTAGACACAAAAATAATAACACAGCCAGCTGTGCTTCGCACGAAAAAAAGGTTATTAACCCTGGGTTTCAATCAGTCCCCTTTGTGCGAGCGAGTTAAAAATATTGGAGGATGTTTTATCTCCTATGGTTATAAATATTTCTCTTTGATACATGGCATAAATTCCATAATAGTTTCTTTATATACTTATATAATTACAAGTAATACTTATATATCTTTTATTTTAAACTGTATTTCTACATGTTCTAAGCTTGGCATTTAAGATTTCGGGTTACTGTGAATCGAACACAGGAAAACCTTCTCCCAAGGAAAGCGCTTTAACCACTCAGCCATAACCCGTTGTTGATATTTACATCCTATTACTTTTAGTTTATTGTTATTTTTTAGGATTCAATTGCACCATAGAAACAATATAAACTTAATTCTTAGGCCTTATATCACTAACACTCAAAAATATAACTAAAACTTCAAGCAATATTATCTATTAATATGTAAATCAACAAATTTATCTAAATTATTATATAATTGAGTAATATAATAACCTTCAAGTACTAAAGATATGAATAATATAAAAAATAGAATAAAAATATATATATTACTAGTTTTTTTATTCAGAGCGATAGCACTATGAATAATTTTCATAAAATAATAATTTAAAGTATTATTCAATTTGTGCAGCTGCGTTGTGTATACTTCATAGCAAGCCTTACTTCTGACCCTAAAAACAGTAGTTGCAGCAACACTCCACTTACTTCTGATTTTTTGCAATATGCAAGACGATAAGCACCAAACATTGGCTTTATGATTTTTTTCACGGCTAAATAGCAACCCTTGCCGGATTGTGTGTACTTTGTAACAAGCCTTGCTTCACGATCCACTGTATAGGGTATAGAAAAAATTATAAGATAGAGCAGGAAGATAATTGGACACATTTTTTTTTATAGCTTTAGCATTAGTTTTAGCTTTAGCTTCAGCTTGCGCAGCAGTAGCAGGAGAAAAAAAAGAGCTAAACACCTTTATCGTAGATAAATTGAATTGAGGCGCAAGCTCGAGCTGCTTACCTGCAGCATTTACAGTGGGATCCCGATATTATTTTAAATAAAACTTCAATAATATAATCATGAATAAAATAATAATTAAATATAAACATCCGTAAGTTATCATTTCTAAACCAATTAAAACATTCATTAATTCACTATTATTAGCTAGCTGATCCTGACCCACTAAGTTTCCTTCGGACCTTGAATCATCTATTAACTTAGAAACAATATTAGTTTTAGAAGATGGAGAATTATCCTTTAAAATAGACGTTGAAGTAAAAGACGATTTATTAGTTGTATTATTACTTATTACTCTATTTAAATTTGAACTTATAATATGAATACCTGCTCCTATGGCTCCACTAGCCAACACTAAACCTGCTCTTTGTAAAGGAGGTAAACTTGATTTAGATATTGTTTTACATACAGCTCCTGCCATTAGGCCTGTTGTAGTAGAAAGCCCTACATTACGTACTAAAGCTTCCGCAGCATCTTTATCTACTTCAATATTTGCTCCTACATTGATAGTATTAGAAATATTGCTATCTCTATCTAAAAATAAAACATCCTTAAAAGTAAAAATATCTAAATAAAATAATGTTATAAGACCAAATATTCATCAAAAAAAGTTCGCATCTAAATACCTGTTGATAAATATATAAGAAGCAGCTGGTTTAAATAGATTAAAATTATAAATATAAAATAATGTAAAGCTAACAATTACAATAAATATTAATATTGCACCTAACGCGCAATAATTGGAAAGTAACATAGTTGTTCGGTAAGGTAGGTGAATACCACTTTAGATTATGAGCTTTAACTTGCTAAGCAAGTTAAGCCTAGACCAATGGACATGCATTTCATGGTTAATTTTATAGGGGTTAAAGTTAAACTAGAGCGAAATATTTTGTACTGATTTTTTTTCTGGTTCTATCTACAGCATAAAAAGAAGCGTAAAAGAAGAACAAGCTAAATTCTATTTTGTATTTTTTTTATTGCGCTAGCTTGCGTGATTCCGCAAGCAAGCTACTAAATTAGTTAATAATGGGAAGGAATAGGCTATAAGTGTATATAACCTACCTATCAATATTAACTCAAGAGTACTTGGATTTGAACCAAGAATTTGAAGGTTGAAGCTTCCTATTTTACCAATTAAACTACACTCTTTTATATTTTGCTACTACAACAGCATATAAGGATGCTACTTTGCATAGGACAAGCTGTGGCTTGAATACTAAAGGCCTACAGCCATTTAAACACCCCATTACAGAGAATATCCGATTCGAACGGATGTGGTTGCAATAACCTAATAAAACTCAAGCTTATCACCTTAAACCACTCGGTCAATTCTCTTAATTGTTTTATATTAAAGGTATTTACATATAAGCTTATGATTTTTGTTTTTGTATACGCTGTTTCTAATTTATTTATAGCTTGCGCGCAAGCTAGGGTGTTTCACTATCCCTTTATCGCTATTTCAGCTGCATATTAGTGGAGCTCCATCATATACCTGTCAGGGATCAGGAATAGGCAGGCTAATTCCTCAGCGAATCGAACGCTGATCATATTCTTATCAAGAATACACTTTACCGATTAAGTTAAGGAATCTTATACTCAT
>NW_025408705.1:0-24281 GCF_020360975.1 Hirsutella rhossiliensis | reverse complement strand
CAGCGTAGTATCGTTACTAAGGGTAATTAATGCTACTAAATTAATTCCTAGTATTAGTTAGTGTTTTAGTCGCAATACGTACCCGCTACGGGCGTATATCGGTTTCGCGAGAAGTTTTTTTTTTTCCGCTAGAGATAGTATAACTAAATAGTATATATTAATATAACTTTATAGCTAATATAAGAGTATAGTATATATAAGAATATACCCTTATATTTTAATTTTACTATTATAAAGAAATAATAGGTATAGGGAGGCCTTATAAAGTAAGCTAGTAAAAAGAGGCTTTATAATATAGTCTAAGGGAATAACCCTTAAAGATAAAGACCTTTACTAGATATCTATACCTTCCTTTAGGAAAAGCGGGTTAGGATAAGCCTATCCTTATAAATAAAAATATATATAAAATATATAAGTTAATTACGAGTAGAACGGATACCTTATTGCCTATTTTAGCCTAGCGGTTCCGAAGATATCCGCGATATAAGAAAAGGTAGGGCATAGAATATTCTAGTTAAATCTACTACTTATACTAGAACCTATAGTCTTACGTTAACTATTACGCTATAATTAGACTACCTACTAAGTTAGGAAGATATACTATAGATAGAGCTTTTTAAGTACTATAAAATATACTAGAAAGCTAACTAATTAGTCTATTAGTAGGCGAGCAATAGTCTATAAAAGACAAAGGATTTCCCTAGCAGTAGTAGATAGAATAAGTAAGTTTATAAGTATCTTTTATAACGCTATTCTTTTAATATATTATTTAGCCCCTTATATACTCGTTCTAAATTCCGGATAAAATCCTACCCTATACTCCTTCGACCGATCTTTCCGGTAACGTTATTAATAACCCGATTCTACGCTTATTACTCTTACCTTTTTATAGGTTATAAGCCAGCTTCTATGTTAGGTAATAACTCGAAAAATCTTCGAAATTCTAATATAAGCTATACGACCTCGAATTTCTAAAATAAGCTCTAGGATAAGTTTAAATTTACTAAACTTAAGGGTAGTTCTAACTATACCTTCTAGGCTATTTAAATATAGGCTCTTTTAGTTAAGGAGAAGCTTTCTACTACTATATAGTAAGAAAATTACTTAAAGATAAAAGAAGCACTTACTTTAATTTTTCTTTATATTAAAGATAGTCCTTTAACCTAAATTAAGTATATAATAAGTATTAAAGAGGCGTAAGATAGGTTAAAAAACCTATATAACCTTATTTCCTTTACCTTAAATTACCTATTTATAAAGGAGCTTTTTAATACTTCGGTAAGGGATTTCCTAGAAAACCTTCTATAGAAGGAAATCCTATTAAATTAGACTCTTACGTCGATAAGAAGAAGAAAAAACCCTCTTCTCTATATATATCGAAAGTAGAAAAAATAGAAATCGATAATTAAATAGATAAAGAACCGGAAATCGATTTTTTTATTCCTCCTCTTACCCTTAGAAGTTATAAAAGCTCTAAAGAAAAAGTAAAGGTATATATCTCTTTAAATATCCTTAAAAAAGCTATATTTAATAATAGGTAAATAGGACCTTTAAATTCCTTTTAAATTAAAGACCTTATATATAAAGTAAAAGAAAAGGAAATCCTTTATAAACCTTAGAGAATAGAAATTTCTATAATTTATATATAATACTAGTACTACAAGTATATAGTATTTATTAAGGAGAGAGAGAGTAAGTATAAAGGCTATAGTTATACTTAGTAGACCTAATAGTTATATATGAAGCCTACCTAAATAATATAACTGTGGATAGGCTAACTGAGGCTCAGTTGGGTCTTTGATCGATGATCGTGTTGTTCTTGTTATTCTTCGCTATCTAGACCATGCTGTGAGGTTTGATAGGTTGTGCGCGTGTCGGGTAAACGTTGTTCTCGCTGACGCACGTGATACCCTCCTGCGATGTGCGCTCTATCGTACAAATGATCAGACACTGGCATCTCTTTAAGAATCGAACAAAACGCACTAAACGTAACACCCAAACAACATGTAAAAACGGGTATCTCAACACAAAGGAACAATCGATAGCAAGCTTAAATCAAAATCGTCAATCATGCGGTCATATCTTCCTTCCTTTGAACCCAGCCTTCGAGCCGGATCGTGATCTCGTTGTCGTTAACGAATCAAGGCCCCGTTTGGAGATAGCTTCGTCATTGCATCGGCCGGGTTATCCGCTCCGTTGATCCAGCGGATGTTGGTGATTTCGCGTTGTTCGTAGGCCTGTCTCAACGCCATGATATCGATCATCAGACGTTTCTCCGTGGTGGTGCCAAGCTTCACTAGGCACTCGTACAGGCTGTACGAATCTGTACACACAACGAGCGGGATTTGCGGTAATCCAAGGCGGCTTGTAATCTGGTTGATCGTCCCCAACCACATATGCCAAATCGAAGCCTGAAGCTAATCCATATATCTCAGAAGCCAAGACGCTGCGGGTGACTCTCTTGCACTTCGTCGAGCTCCAATGGATCAGGTTTCCGTGGATCGTGAATGACTCATCTGACTTAGTCTCGGTTGCAATGATTATAACGAATCCGATCTGAGAGCTTAAGTCCTTGTTGTTGGCGAATGATCCGTCTGTGAAGACGAAGACCTTTGCTGCTTCTAGACCTATTGGGACGAATCGAAGGCTCTTTGTGGATTGTCGATCTGCCATTGGATCCGTTTATTCAACGCCTGAAAATCCTCCGCGGTTGGATCTTGTGATTGTGCCGCGATTGAATAATCGAAGCTAGCCTCTGGTTGACAAATTGAGGCTATATAGGCGCCACGGGCACGTTGTTCCACGTATCGTTGGGCCCGATCTTCCGTGGATAGATCGATAATTTTGAGGTTGTTGACCTGACCTTTCTGCATGACTAGAAGATAGCCCTTCTCTAGAGCAATGAGGCTGCCGTTGAAATCACAGGTATCGCCTTCTCGTAGGGTCTTTGGCTTGGCTTGGAAGCATAGCTCGCGGTCTTCACGTTGCAGGAATGTTGTTGTGCCTACCAATAACGTATCATCAGTCTGAAGCGCGGCAACGCCGAAGGCATTAACCTGAAGTGCGGTATCCGCGTTGGTCTCTGCGGTCGTGACGTTGATCTCTGCGGTCGTTATCATTAAACATGGATCAAACGTTGACGGCTCCATCTGTAGCTTGATGCGGTGATGCTCATGATACGTATTGAACCAATGAGCGCCTGCTTCAGCGATTCCGTACAATGGCTTGACCACACGAAGGATGGTTCCCCTGGGTATCTCTTTAATTCGTGGCAAAGAGATGAGGATAGTGCGATTCAAAGTGGTCGATGCCTGCGTATAGGCCATCGTAATGTCTCGGATAGCAAGAGACATCTTCAAAGAGCAAAGGAAAGGGGAAAGAGCGAGTACTACCCGCTGGGCAGGACGGGAGATTGTTGGAGCCTGCGTGAGGATCTCACGCTTCTCGTCGTCACCATATCCTTGTACCACAAGACGAGACTTCTCGTACGGTGTAGCAGTGTTCTTGCCTTTGACCTCCCGGACCATTCGTGACTTGAATAGCCTGTGTTTTCCATGCTTATTCATATCGTATCGTTCGGGCACGATGACGCCTGCGCCTAGCAGGTTCGTGATTTCGAGGTCATCAGAGGCTTCAAACGGTCGTCCGGCGGTAGTGATTTTCTCTGCACGTAACTTTACGGCAAGGTCGAGGGCGGCGCACTCCTTATGCGATAGAAACATATTAGCGGGTGAAATTGAGATCGAGGTAACGAAAAGGGCTAAGACTAAGGAAATAACTAGAAGGAACGCGGACTTTTCTTGGTCTGCCGCGTCTGCGTGGTCTCTCCGGCTCGGGATATTCGAATGGCTTAGGCACTTCGGTCTCAACGTTGATGCTATCAGCCTGATTGTCAGCAGTCTGATTGTCAGCGTGTGGCTGCTGTAGAACATCGTGACTTCGTTGCTGCTGCGAATCCGGGTGGCGAAAGTAGGGCTGGACAGCCGTGCTGCGAAATTTAGCTGGCCCGTTGTCTAGCTCAACTGTGACCTCTGTGTCTGTCACAGCTAGGACCTTGTATGGGCCTTTCCATCTCCTTTCTCACGAAATACTCGAACTTCACTACCAAGCGGCAATGATAGTGGCATCTTCTCAATCGTGTTGGGCCCATTACGGGCATTGAGGGCGTCATTGACCTTCCTTTAGCTACAAGCTTGCGTAGCTCTGCCATAGCTTTCGTCACGGCTTTCGCACGTGTGATCGCGGAAGCAGAAGGCGGCGAATCCATCGTTATCCGAGGGTAGGCACCAAAGACTAGTAGTGTGGGCACTAGACCGTCAGGTCCGGCGGTATCATTGACGGATTTGAAGGCCATTTGAAGCAACGACTCAGCTGATGCTGTTTTTAGCTCGGCTTTCAAGATCTCGTATGCCCTTCGAATCGGGGCGTGATATCTCTCCACCTTGCCAATTGACCAGTGGGCTTCGACGGGCACTTGGTGACAGGTTATTCCTAGCAGCTTCGCTTCTGCTTGGAACTCAGAGGAGGCAAAATTCGTACCAGCGTCGTGCGTGATAACATCTGGAGGGCCTAGGTATGTGTCAATCCAACACAATTTGAGTGCTTCCACGTCTCTTTAGCCGATATATTCTGAAGAAATCGTCCGGCTTGGAAAGAGGTTGCTAGGTCAACGGCATGAAGGACTGGCCGGCTGTCAAGATGCATTACATCGACGATCAATTCGTAGTTGAAATCGCAGTTATCCTTTAACGTGAATTTGAACCTGCGCGGTGCGTCTGCCTTGATCTGGCAAAATGACAGAATTTTCGGATCATCGCGATTGCTTCGAATTCAACATCATGCCCAGCGCTTGTCAGTAGCTTATGTAGCTTGTGTACTGACGGGTGGCCAAAGAGTGTAGGCGCCGAAGCTCGGCTTCGGATAGGAAGGCAATAGCGGCTTCATCCTTCCGTAGGAAGAACCACGGATGACCCCATTTGCGTACGATCGGAATCCTCTTATCGCCGCAGATCAATTCGTTCGTGACGTTGTTGAGATAGGCACCGAGACGGTCCATATCCTTGAGGCATAGCAAGAAGGGCGTTGACATATTGATAACGTGGAAAACGACTTCTCCAATCGGGGTAATGACTGTTGTGATCCGATCTTGTTCGTCGGCTCGTTTCCACCGAATCTGACCGTTGCGATCGTCGCATTCTTCCGTAGCTGGACCGTCGCATCTCTCGTTGGAGCGCGCGGAATTGGTCGATCCCAGCTGTAGATATCTTCGCTGCACCCGTGTCAGGCAGGATCCCTTGGAAAGAGGTCCGGTTGTAGCGATCGAGCAAGAAATGCTGTGATTCCTCGCATATCGATTCTCCTCGACGGTGTGAATGCGGTGGCGAAAAGCTCTATTAGATAGGAAGGCAGCTGCAAAGAAGCTATCGCTTTGATCGTCAGAGTCATCGTCAGCAGAATCAGAGGTCTGATCTTCATCTGGGTCCCCTTCGTAATCGGCAAGGAACGTAGTAAATGGACGGGAAGATGACTTCTGGCCGTGAAATCCTCGTTCTCGAAGATATCTTCCTGGCCCTCTTCTCTCGTCATCCGGATGCTTCGTTGAAAACAGCCTTCTTTGCCGCAGACGTAGCAGCGCTTCGTCCACTTCTTCCTTTTGTCAGCGGGGTGCTGATAGCGGCGGTCAGTAAAGAATTGGTCTTGATCTTGAAGATATTGACTGGGCTGTCCGGGCTGTCTTTGGCTGACGGTTGAGTGACGATCTTAGCTGTGAAGATAGTCCTCGAAGGTCTTAGCCGGCACGAAGAGGGCGAATTCTAATTCAGGCACGCCACGGCATGCTCGAATTGTCGTTGAAATTAGCTGGTCTTCGCCGCCATAGCTATTCCCAAGAGCTCTCTGGCATAGCTGCAATTTGTCAAGAAGAGCCTGGAGGATTTCACAGAGAGGCTTCTCGGGAGATTCCTTCCGAAGCTGTGTGAAATTGATCGAGGTCCAGTCAGTGTGATACTGTTGCCTATTGACTTCCGTATCAAAGTGCTGCTTCATCTTCTGATACATCTCCGCGAACGTTGAATCGCGGCTGACTTGATGCACGAAGAAGTTCTTTGCCTCTTCGTGAGGATATTTGAGAGCAAAGCGGAATTGTGACGGTTTGATGCTAGCTGTGAGGCAGGCATCGAGAAAGTAACGGATCTTATCATCTAGGATATCGTAGGCGTCACCTGAATAGTTGAGCTTTGATCCCATAGCTTAGAAAACTGGTTGGCGATGGCAGGATCGAGGTCTTCATTGGGACCTGGACTGGGGCACGGTCCGGTAAGCTTCGCGGTCGATAGCTGGTCTGATCATAAGTTCCTGCTGCTGTTGATTCGATCGTGACAGGGGTAGGATTGGTCATTGGGGGTCTTGCGGGAGGTTTAGATCGGGAGTGACTGGTGCTGGGGTTGGTGCTGGGGTTGGTGCTGGGGTTGTTGCTAGCGATGGCGATCGTCTGAGGAGTTCTTGTTGGCGTCGGTAGGCGGCCGTTTTCTCGTATAAGATGGCATCACGAAGATCGTCTTCATCCCACTCAGGAAGTCGGTCACGGTTCTTCAGATTTACTAGGAATGCCGTGATCTTTGCGTTCAGCTTTCCTGTATAGATTCCTCTGAACCTTAGGGTATTCCGTAGGACCTTACGGACCCTTGATCGACCTTCTTGAAGTCGTCTTCCTCCCAATCCTCAAAGTCTTCTTGGAATGATCCAAGCAGCTCGAGACCTTGACATGTTGAGGAGACTTTATAATCAACGATGGGCGAGAACGAAGGTATTATAGTGGATCTCATCGGAAGTCTCGTTGACTGGGGTGTTGAAGAGGTCCATGTTGAAGATTGTGGCGAGGCCACGGTTGAATTCAGCAATATCGAGGAATTCGTTGATGTCGAGCGCCGGTGCGTTCGCGTTCGCGCTGGTGCCGCTTGCGCTGCTGCTCATGATGTCGGATGGGGCTTGACAGGAAAATCTGCGAGGAATAGGGCAAGAAGGTGTCAAGAGGGTCAAATTGATCGAGAGTGATCAATGAAGCTGATAATCAAGCGGGATACCAGAGATTTGTATGTGCGATAGGGCACGCCTAAGAGGTCAGCGGCTGAGGCAAACAACTAGGCACGGTTGACTGAATAGAGGGCGCCGGTCGGGTCTTCGTAGTCAGTCTCGCGTTGTAGCACTTCTTCTTCGCAGAGCGCCACAGATCGTGAGGATGCGTTGAGGAAGTCTCTTCTATCTTGCTGCTCTGAGGTTACCAGCCAAGGTAACAACTGATCAGTGTGGATAGGCTAACTGAGGCTCAGTTGGGTCTTTGATCGATGATCGTGTTGTTCTTGTTATTCTTCGCTATCTAGACCATGCTGTGAGGTTTGATAGGTTGTGCGCGTGTCGGGTAAACGTTGTTCCCTGCTGACGCACGTGATACCCTCCTGCGATGTGCGCTCTATCGTACAAATGATCAGACAATAACTCCCTTAGCCTAAGGATATTATATAGGCTTAACTTAGGTATAGGAATATCTTAATACCCTCTTTTAGCTAGCTATATATAGTTACTATACCTATAAGCCCTCTTATCTTAATAGATAGACTAAGATATATTATTAAATTTACCTTTTTATACCCTTTATTTCTTTACTACCTTAAGCTACTACTTAAGAGTTATAAGCTAGCCTATATAGCTAGATTATCTTTACCCGCCGATATTACCTTTTAAAGCTATTTATAAGCTATTAACGCCGTTATAACGCTTAAATTATAGTATTATGCAAGGAACCTAGCTATACTATAAGAACTACTAGAAATATATAAATTATATAAATTATATATCCCTTAAAAAAGGATATTACTTATTAAGCTAGAACCCTTTATTTTCCTAAGATAACGTTAAAGGAAGTAAGAGGGGATAATTATATTATAAGACTAAAGGAAAGCCTTAATTAGACCCTATAGATTAAGGGGATTAAATTATAGGCCTAGACTTATAAGATTTAGGAATATACTAACCTAGATAATATAAAGGAGCTTAAATAGCCCTAATAGCTAGACTAAAAGTAATTTATTATTAACCTTAGAGGGAGACTATTTTAACGAGAAGATAAAACTAAGGCTATATTCTAGCGAGTGAATAAAGCTATAATAAATAATACTAGGATATAAAGGACTTCTTTTATAACCTTAAGAAAAGGTTCTAGCTATAATTCGATCGCTATAAGGTCTAGTAGAAAGCCTTAATTATACTTAAAGAATTAATTAAGAAAACGATTAATAAAGGGCTTTAGGAGATAACCTTAATATATAATAGCCTAAGAGAGAAAATTAAGGAATTAAAGAAGTAAGCCCTGCCCTTAAGGGTAGAGGAGAAAAAGCTAATTTATAAGAGATATATAACCTCTATTAATAAAAGAGGCACGCGAGACTAGAAAATATAGGTAGAATAGCTCGACTAAATTATTATAGATTTATAAGACCTTAAGGTCGATATACTTAACGATATAAGAATTAGATAGGATTTTCTTATAGCGGTAGATAAGTAGGACCTATATTGGTCATATAATAAGGGCTCTCGACCTTATAATAAAGATATAGTAAAGATTAACTTCCTTAAGGAACTTAATCGCTAACTTTAAATAAGAATATACTTATAGGAAGAAGTCGTAACTACCTATAAAAAGGGAAGCATTAATTAAATCTCAGGAAATTAGATATAAGCTAAATGCTTATAAGTAGTAATGTTAATAGCTTAATAAGCTAGTAGGGAAAATTACTACTTACTATAGGTAATATATAATAAGAAGCTCTGTTAGCTAGAAATATAGTAATCTAGCTAAGTAGAATATTAAAAACGTAAAAGACTATCTAAACGAGAAAGTAAAATATAGCCTAGACCCCAATTCCTACCTTAAAGGAAGAGAACTAGTAGATACTATTAGTAATAATAGGATAGGAAGGACTATTAATATAGTTACTTCATCTAAGGTAAATATAGCTATTAAAGGAACGCTATTACTTTACCATAAATTAATATATAACTTAGCCGATATTAACCTCTTTAATAACCTAGGTTAGTTCTAGGAAGGAACCTTTAAGTAGGGTTCTAATAATAAAGTCTAGGTTAAAGATAAGCTTAGTATAAGGAATAAGAATAGTAGTTATCCCATAATTAATAGTAGATAACCTTATTAGATACTTACTTTATCCTAGAAATACTAATAAGCATCTTCTTAGCTAGGCTAAGGATAATAGTAGGGATATTCTAGAACTAGCTCCTAAGATACTCTATTTAAAACCTATAAAAGAGGTTCGTATTAAACTAACTGACTTTAAGGTTAATCTAATAAGAATACTCCTATAATATAAGTAGGCATTTATAGTTACTTAAGCGCCTGTCCGCTAACTAAGGGGGTAGGTAACCTATAATATCGCCGCCTTAGGTATCTTAGTCTAAGATTACTAGAGAAGCTATTAAAAGCCTACCTAGGTACTAAGCTTTAAGGCCCTATAATATATAGCTATTAGATATACGTAATAAGGAAAGCTAAGAAGGAAGTCTTAAGAAAAATACTATCTTTAAGGCCTAAAGGTTTAGGGGTATAAGTTAGCTTTAACCTTTACCTTAGCCCTATAATAGTATATAATAGGGAAAAGAACTTCGCTTTATTTACTTATATAAATATATTTATAAGGTTCTATTACTTAATAGAAAGAAAAATAAGTATTAAGGATATCTTTAATAACTTTATAGCGTTACTTAAGACTTAGTATAGAGTTAAAATAACTATATTAGTTACTAATAAGGAAAGGGCTCTTTTAATAATAAAATAAAAGGATTATATAACTAATAAAGGGATATAAGTTATATAGTTAGCCCCTTTAACGCTTATATAAAATAGTTATATAAAGAGATTAAGGGTAATAATAAAGGAAAAAGTAAGGGTTATAAAGCTTAACTTAAAACTTTTAAAAGAGCTATAGCTAAAGATATACTATATAGCGGTATACCTACTTAATATAATACCCTTCGAATTATATAATTATAGCTAGTAGTTATATATGTTAGTAGACCTAGATAAAAGAAAATAATCTATTATATTACTATATTAAAGATATTAAACTAAATACTATATATTTAAGGGTCTTTAGCTATATAGCGTTCCTAATAATAATTATAGTATTAGAATATATTAAATTATATAAGATATAGTTACCCCTTAAATAAAGAGCTTATATTAGGTACTTAGTAAGATATAGGTCTACTTAATAATATATTATATAGATACTATTATTATTAAGATTATACTAGTCTAGCTACGCGGCTTCCTAATTAAGAGCGCGGCGGCTTATATTTACCGTCTAGTATATAGTTACTAATTTCATGCGCCCGGCTCGCGTATATATACCTGCCTCTCTCCCTTAGTTTTATATACCTACCTCCTACCTCTTTATCTACCCTCTCCTTTAAAAGCCCTAGTTTCTTACCCGCCTTATCTTTATATCCTAGGTCTTACTAGCACTATATTAAGTTCGTTTACTATTATTTTATAATATCTAATTAAAAGCTAACTTAGGTAGTAGGTTTACCTCCATAAACCCCCTCCTTATAAGAAAGTCGCTACTATAAATGGGATTAAAGCGCTCTATCTTATATTTTATATATATTAAGCGCCTTATTAGCGAGCTTACCTATAAGTCCTTTACTAGCTATTAGAACTAGTCCTATAAGTATTAGTCCCGCTCCTTTCTTAGGCCGGTCCTACCTTTAGTACTTTTTACTAACTTTACTAGCTATAAAAGCTAAAGCGTATATCGCTTACGCTAACTTTAACTAGTCCTATTACCGGGTAAGTAACCCCTTCCTACTATAGTATAGTCTAAGTTCGGTGCTAATCTATATCCTAGATTACCTCTAAGGCGAGGCCGCCTATACTCTCTACTAGGCTTAGTCTAAGGTCGACCGCCCTCTCTTATTAAGGGCTTAGTATAAGAGTTCTTACTACGCTACCTAAAAACCTATATCTACGCTAGTTAGAAGGCCCCCGCCGCTAAGGGTAAGGGCGCGTTAGGTAAGTCTACCCTTAGTCTAGCTATAGTCGCTAAGAATATCGAGACGCTTGCCTTAGCTTTTACCCGTTTTATAGATAATACCCGCTATATATATAAGTCCCTAGAGAAGCACCTAGGTAAGTTTAGCGATATTATTAAGACCTTAGCTAGGTCGGGCCTAAGTCGCTCTTAATTACTTAAAAGACTCTTATAGCGGTTAATAATCTCGCTAACTATTTTCATCCTACGTCATGACGGTCCTCGATAGTAGGGATAATAGTAGTTTTAATCTTCTTAGCCTTGTCTAGCCCCGGCCCCTTTAATAAGGGGAAGGGGTAAAGGTAAGGCGGCTACCCTTTCATAGCTCTATCTAAGCTAAGGCTAGGGAGACCGTCGCTATCCCTATACCTATAGTCGTCTTAAAGCCGGCATAGAGCCCGCCTGTCGCTCACTATTAGTTCCGATACTAAGCTATAGCTTAGTAGTTCTCCTATTACTAAACTCGCCCTAAAGCGTCCTTATTTTACATCGCCTAGTAACCTTACTAGCGCTCTTAACTTTATTTAGTAGCGTATTTATAGTCGTCGCGGTTCGGTCCTAGCTAAGATTATCGCTAGTTTTAATATCGATTAGATTTATAGTTATAGTATAGGCCGTAGTAAACGCCTCCGCGCTACCGCCGAAGTAGGTCCTACCTTAATATAGACCCCGGTCGTTACTTATCTTATAAGCTAGCTATCTAGGCTAGCTCTAGTTTAGGTTCGGGGTTAGCCTAGCTAGCTATTATTAGGCTTTTATAATAATAGTAGTCCCTATACTCCTCGTAAGTCCTAGGTTACTCCTCCTATACTCCGCGTACTACCTATGGGGTCCTATTATTCCTATCGCGATAGTGTAAGTGATATCGCTACCGATAAGTTGCTAGGTTATAGTTTTCAAGGGCTAGTTATCGGCCCTATCTTAGTTTAGTTTCGGTTAGGTCTTATTTAGTTATAGTCTTTAGAGTAGGTCTTATTTTATAGTTATTAGGCTAGTATAGTTAGGTTTCGTTAGTTTTATCGGTCTATAGTCTAAGTAGCGAGGTATACGCTTAGTCTAGGTTTAGTTCGGCTAATATAAGTCCTATTATTATAAGTCCTTTCCCTTCCTAGGTCGCCTTAGTAAGGGAAGTAGTTAGCTAGGTAGTTTAGTTAGGCCGCTCTATCTCCGGCGCGACCCTAGTCTTATTATCTAGCTTATCTACGTATAGCCTTTAAGCTAGGTCGAACTAGTAGAGCCTACTTAAGCGCGAGGAGCGCTGCACATGCTAGCGGCGCTACTATCTTTCCCTTAGAGCCCGCTCTTATATCGCCTACGTCCTAGGCCTATATTAAAAGGGACTCCCTTACCTCTTCTATTAATAAGTAGTCGATTATCGTATAGTAAATAGTATCCTATTTTTATCTATAGGTATATATTAGCGAGACTATACTAAGGACCCGTCAGTTAAAGAGGAAGTTATTAAGCTTAATCTTTCCTATATATATCTAAGTAATTACTATACTAATATACTTAAGGAGGCTCTTATAATAGTATAGCGTTATCGCTTTATTAAACTATAGTAGGAAATTAGTAAGGTAGAGGGTAGTTTAGTATTATTAAATTGCGTTTTCCTTAGCGTTCTACTAAGCAGCCTATTTCTTATTTAGCCTTTTAAGTAACTTAGCTTTATTTAAGAGGTCGTCCGATCCTATCTAGCTCTAGACCCCCCTTATCTCCTTCGCGAGGGGGGGCTTACTAGGTAGTAGCGCTGCCGGGGGCCTGCTCTCCCCCTAGCGTCGCCTCCTCTTAAGTATATCCGCGACTATATTAAACGCGCGTCGAATTTAGCTCTAGAGCCCTAAGTCTTTAGCCTTTAAAGGGTATCCGTTATTCTTTAGTTTAAGTAGAGGTCGATTAAGGGTACCTATACTTCCGCTTTTACTTAGTAAACTAAGGTCGTACGGTAAGCACCTATTACTACTTAGAGGTAAGCTAACTAGTCTTATACTAAGTCCTACGCGATCTTATATAGTTTCCCCCTTATAGGCGTTATCTTATAGAATATAACTATAGTATAGGAGATTAAGGACCGGATTACCTTACTATAGACTTTTTTAGCGCGCGGTAAGGTATAGCCTTATATAAACGCTATAAGCTTAGTTAGGGCTATAGTCTAGCGCTTTATCTTCTTAAAGCTATTTTAGGTATACCTTAATATAATTTCTAGTATACCTAAACCCCTAGTAAGCGGGCCTTAGACCGGTATTACTATATCGGCTCTTGCTAACTAGTATTATTATTGCTATCTCCTCATATAAAGTATATTAACTCGCTTTTTAATAGTTTAAAAGTAACCGTAAACTTAGTCATTACTCTATATATACCTTCTAGTCCTCAAGCGCGCTACTATAGTAGCCTTATTAGGTTTAATACTAACTATATTTATATTATCGCGAAGCTAATAGTATAAATACTATATATTATACTAAGCCTTTTATATAAGGGGGTTATATAATATAGGAATAGGATTAAGGATAGAAGGGAGCCTTAGGTAACTCCTAATAATACCTAAGTTAGTTTTAAGGTCTTCTTATTAAAGTAAAGGGTCGATCTTTTATTGCTTATAAAGCTTTATATTAGGCTTATAAGCTATCTAAGGTATCCCCAAGCTTTAGTTCCCTTTATGTTTATTATAGTTAACTATATTAAATACGCCTTAATATCTAGCTATAAGATCGATACGATACCCTTATACTAGGTCGCGTTTATTAGTTCCGTTACTAGTAGGATCGCCGCTTCTATAAAGCGTTCCCTCCTATTCCTTATTTATCCTTTTAATAAGATATTATTTGCCTCCGTTACCCCGCGATCCTCTAAGCTAGTATTTACTTAAGTACTTCCCTACTATAAGTAGGAGGAAATAAGTCTCTATCCCCTTACTATATAGTAAGCCCGCCTTATTAGGCTTTTAGACTACTACGTTCGCGTTATAGAACCGGCCTAGGAAATATAAGAGTTAGGTATAGCGTTAAAGATCGTAGCTAGTCGCCAGACTAAGGCTAGTTTATACTTTAATAAACCCTAAGGACGCTATCTAGTCCCGCCGCTTTCTAGCTTACTATCTTATTTAGCCGCCGCGACGTCGGCTAGTTAGATCTATTAATCGACTATAAAGGTCGCCTCGGCTAGGCTAGGTGGCCCTTGTGTCGCCGCCTTTAGTAAGAAGAACTTAGCGGCTAGTATCTAGGCCTTTCCTTTAAAGGTTTCCGTTAGTTAGTACTTACCCTCCTTAACTAATAGCGGGATATAGGTCGGTTCCGGTAGTAGCCTACTATAAAGTCTAGCCTACCTCTCTACGTTCTAAAGCTTAGTATTATCTACGCTAAATTCCTCTAGGAACTCGCGCTAGTAGGCCCTCCTTGCTTTATGTATTTGGTCTACTTCTAAGCTATAGACGCCTTATATAGGTCTTCTTAGTTCGCTTTACTCTTTTCTCGCTTATACTTCCTCCTTACCTTCTTAGCCTCCCTTATTGCCCTTTTTACCTCTAGGGTAAACTATATATTGCCCTTAAGTAATACTCGCCCTTAGTATAAAACTATAGCTTTCGCGATCTACATAAGGGTAGCAAAGATATAGTCTAGGTCCTAGTCGATATCCTTAAGCGTTTAAAGCATTAGCTAGAGTAGCCCTAGCTAAGATATAGTCTTAGCTTTAACTAGCTTTACTTTTACTTCTTTTACCTTAAGGCCGGTTTAAGCGCCAGGCTAGGTATTAACCTATAGTATAATAGTCTTGGGATATAGTTTAACCTAGATAGGTCTAGGTTAGGCCTAGTATACTATATCTTAGTCTCTAGCGTTACTTAAGCTAGGTTAATAGTACTATCTTTTTAGCTATAGAAAAATCTTATATACTCCCTTCTTAAGGTAGCGAGTTTAAGTTATAGTCTTATCGCCTCCTATATAAGTTATATCGCTTATCTAAGGTTTTATTATATCTATCCTAGAGCGGGTAGTAGATATTAAAGTCCCTTACTATTACTATAAGGTGCTTTAGTTTAATTACGCTTAGGTCCTATAACGCCCTAGCCCTTATAGCCCTTAGTAGTAAGTAAATCGCTCAGTTTAGTACTATCCTTAAAAATTACCTTACTTTAGTTTAGTCTAAACCGGGGCGACTATATCCTAGCCTAAGCTTTTTATATATATATAGCGTATACCTTCCTCCCTATAAACTAAGCTATAGGCGCTGCCTAAGGGTAGGGCCTACCTCTTAGTATAGCTTTACTTCCTATAGTACTATTAAGTTAAAGCTAGCTTAGTAGTAAAGCAACTAAGCTAGCTTATATCTCTTTATATATTTTAGTATAGTACTTTTAGTTATATATAGGTAGGGTTAAGGTAAAGGGGTTCGTCTATATAAGGAGGGAGGCGCTTTATCTCTTAGCGCTTCTTTATTTATTATACCTATAAATATTATTTATACTTAGTTTAGCCTCCCTAGCCCTATTAGCTAGCGGGTATCTTAAGCTCGACCTTTATCTTGTTGGTTTACTTAGTCCTTACTTAAACTATAAGTTGCTTAAGAACGCCTTAGGTTTCGATAGTAGTGGTACCTATTACTCGGTATAAGTCTAAGAGTTCATGAACTATTAAGGTAGTCATGGTAGTTTTCCTTACCTTTTCTTAGCTTTATTCGCTATAAGGTAAGTTTAGGTCATATAGGTAGTCTCCTTAGTATAAGATATAGTTATAGATTTGCTCTTCTTAGCCTTATATTTATCTTTGCCCTTATTATATACCGTGCTCCTATATCGGCTATAAAGTTATATCGATATATACCGCTTAGCGATATAGCTATACCTATAATAATTATAGTATCTTTATAGTTAGACCGACTTATTATAGGGTTTATATTAAAAGATTTATACTTTAAGGACTAAGCCTAGGTTATAGAGCCTATTAGCCTCTTTTAGGCTACCGACCTTAATAAGTATAGTCGTCGCTATCGATATCTTAGATTAAAAGTATAGCGCTTAGGCCTAAAAGACCTTAACTTTATTTACCTCTATAATCTTATAAAGTATTCGCTCTTTATTTACTATCGTTACCCTTAAAGGGATATTCTTAGTAACTACTATATATATACGGTAGGTAATCGTAGCCTTTAGTCTAAACGCGGCCTTAACCTAGCCTTAGTCCTTCTAGTAGGCTCTCGCTAAGGTATTAAATATAACCGCGATATCCCCGCTTTAAAGGCGCCTCGCTACTATAGCGCTTATAGTCTTTAAGGCTATATTTACCGCCTTTACTATATCCTTTAGTTCGCGGCTCAGGATTTAGGCGGTGCCTTAGTAGGGACTATAATAATTTCGCGTTTATAGCGTAGTAGGACCTATTTTACCGCGGCTTTATATCGGGTCGGTCTATTAGTCTTAGCTACGACCGCGGCCTAGGTTCGCTTTAGGCCTTCTAGGCCTAAAGCGACGCTAGCGAGTTCTTCCTTAATAGCCTCTTAATTACTTCCCGGATTATTATCTTAAAGTTCTTATCCGCGTAGAGCACCGCCGACGACGCGCTACTAGCGGCTCTTTACCCAGAGAGCCGTTCGACTACTACCTATACCCTATTAAACTATACGCTTAGGATAAAGCCCGCGAGTTCGTTATATACTACTTTTTCTATAAGGTCGCTCGGCGCCTAGGTAGGTATTATATCGCTGCTTTAGGTTTATTAACTCGCTTTATTAGTATATAAATTTAGGTAGCGTCTCTCGCGCCACGCGCCTAGTCGAGCCTAGTATATCGAGGCCGCTACCGCGTCTACCTACCCCTTAGCCTTAGCGTAGTATTATTACTTAGGGTAATTAATACCGCTAAATTAATTCCTAGTATTAGTTAGTATTTTAGTCGCGATACGAACCCGCTATAAGCGTATATTAGTATCGTAAAAAGTTTTTTCTTTTAAAGTATAATCTTTAATATATAGATACTATTAATTAAATAAAATAAACTAATAGTATTAGCTAATATATAGTTTAATAAGTCTATAACTTATAATATAAAAAGAGAAGAATAAGCTTAGCTAGTATAAATATATAGCTATAATATCCTTAAAGATATAGCTATAACTAACGCTATAAATAGTAAGGAACCTAAAACCTTAAGGTACTAAGTTTATCTAACGATAATATAGATAATAGTTAAACGCTAAAAGAAGTAATTACCTTTTATAGGACCTATTACCCTATATACTTTAAAAGATTAAGGATTAAAGACGCCCTTATAAGGATTATATAGATATATATATCTTCCTTTTAAAAATAGAAGCTCAAGGATAAAGATTTTAATACACCTTCTACTTAATACTATATTTAATATAGAGTTACTAAGCTTTATACCTCCTACGCTTATAATAGATACTATAGCTAGTAACCCTCCTATATCTTATTAAGGAGATAGCTTAATATAACGACCGGTGTTATTTTTAAGGATAAAACTATCGAGGGTTTATATTAATAGATATAATAAGGCGTAGTCTAGCAATAATAAGTATATTATATTAGTAATAAGTTAGAGGTTATAGACTATAAACTATAACTAGGTAATTAAGTAATTAAAATTAAAGATAAGATCGTAATAAAGATCGTAATAATTATAATATTAAAAGCTATCGAGCTATCTATCTAAAGGAGTATTTTATTCCTTCCTTATATATCTTAAGAGCTTCCTTAGATCGCTAAGAGCGCTAGGTAATCCTATCGTCAGAAGCGCCAGAGCGCTAGAGCGATCCTATAATCCTAGCTATAGAGCGTTAAAGCGCTAAAGTAACCCGTTACTTTAAACTTAATTAGCCTGTTAGTCTATTTAATATTCCTTGCTCCCTACGTTACTATAGAGCGCTACTAAGAGGTATAGGCTAATAAAGTACTCGGGCACGTAGTACTAATATATCGGTAGGGTATTAGTAGGAATCGTACAATTCGCTTATATATTATAGACTACTCACTCCGACTAAAGAGAAAAATCCTCTTCTTATAAGCTTTAGTCTTACGACGAGGAGAATATAATATATATAGTATAGTACCTCTAGCTATCTCTACTACCTAACTAATCGTACTATAATATATATTCCCTTATAATTTCTAAAGCTTCCCTTTTTAGTTACTTAGTAGAGATAGCTACTTAGAGAAGACTATATAACGCTCCTATAGCGCGACGTAGTAGTTAACTAGTCGAGGCCTCTTTATTATATATATTAAGTATCTACTTAAGAGATAAAGAATAAGAAGATATATCCTTAGAATAGACCCTTACTATAGATAGCGTTATAACTATATTAAAGATATCGCTACCATAGGCGTAAGATAACTATCTCGTGAAAAAGCTTATAGCCCATAAGCGCGCGTTAAGGAGCTAGAGGAGACGAAAAGCTTATAAGATCGCGTTATATAATTAGAGGAGGAAATTACTAAACGCGCCGGTACTATCGCTATCTATTTAGGAAGCGTCGATAGTCCTACTCCTTAAATCGGATAGTAGTCGCGGTAGCGAGGTTAAGATTAAAAACATCGCTTAATTATCCTAACCTACTAATGCACGGAAACGTCTAGACTAGACTTACGATCTAAAAGACGCCTTTAAGGCAGCGCTTAGACGCTTTTATCGCGACGAAATAAAGATCCTCTACGCGGTAGATTATATATATAGTAACTATAAAGCGAGATAGTACCGATACCTTAAAGAATAGACGCCGATTAACCGAACTAAATATAATATAGATTAGGTATACTTTAAGGAATAGATACTTATCTTAATTAAGGATACTATAAATAGGGAGATACTATTAGCGATATAATTAAAGGAGGCTCGCTAACGAGAAGGCTAGTCCCCTAGAGTTTAGCTTATACCTTAACTCCTTAAAGAGGTATTTTAAACGCTTATCGGAAAAGGCGCGTACTTTACGTTTTTCGCTACAGAGCTATAACTTCTTGGGACTAAATTAACCTCTATTCGATACCTATCTATACCTATTAACGGAAGAGCTTATATAAGTCGCCAATAATATTAAGATACTACTACTAATAAGAGGCGACGTACTAATACTACTTCTACCCTTAAAGGAACCGGGAATAAAAGTAGTGCTATACCCTAAGGCGGTACGTATAGGGGAAGGAATTAAAGAGGCCGATAAGCTAGGCCGAATTATTAAGGAAATACTACCGATTTAACCGATAATTAATAAGCTAGCGATATACTTACTAACGAACTATGACGTTATTAAGGAAGAGGATCTTTTACTCGATTAGGAATTATATATTTCTAATATAATAAGCCGATACCTATCTATAAAATATACTAATTCTTTAAAGGTAGAAACCTTAGTAAAGACTCTAGACTTAATACCGTAAAATAAGGAAAAGGTAAGATATTAAGGTAAACGCTTCTCCCTTAGTAAACTTAATACCTATAGATAGTTACTTAAAACTCCTATAACGATATTAGGCGAAACCCTACTAAAGTCCCTATATATTTAGATACTTATAGTACTATTAACCTCGTAGATATACTTTACCTAATAATAGGGATTACTATAAGTAGCGCTATTATACCCTATTAAGGCTTAATAATAGTAAGGTAAGGGAGTATAGAGTATAGTTAGTACTGCCTAAATAATAGATATAAGGCACTAAAAAGATAATTACTTATTTTATATCGGTATTAATAAGTTAACGCTAAACGATTAAGTACTAACTTTTTATTAGTTACTACCTTAGAGGATAAACGTATCTATATTATCTTATAGAAACGATAGTAGTAGTTTAAGTATTAACTAAGTAGCGAAACCCTATAGAATCCCTATAGATTCCTTTAGAATATAAGAATAAAGTAAGGGTATATATAATAGCGCTTAATCCTAAGCTAATCCCGCTACTAGATAAAGATAAAGATAAAGGGATTCTATAAGAAGAATAGCCGAAATCCTACTAACTCTTTACTAGTTTAAAGATACTTTCTTAGCTAATAAATCCGATTTATTACTAGCTAAAAAGGAACGGATTACTTAATTAATTTAACTTAATATAGAACCTCCTTATAGACCGATTTACTCTCTATTATAAAAGGAACTCTAAGTATTATACGACTAGATCTAAGACGCGATAAAAAGGAAAATAATCTAGGAGTTAAAGAGCTTAGCTAAAGCGCTTATCCTTTTCGTTCTAAAAAAAGATAGTACCTTATATATATATAGACTCACGAGGACTTAACTAAGTTATATAAAAGAATCGGTACCTTTTACCCTTTATTTTAGAGATTATTAACCGCTATTAAGGAGCTAAGTATTTTCTAAGATTAATATATAGAACGCGTATTAACGTATTTAAATTTAAAAAGAGATAAATAAAAGACCGCTTTTTAAACGTATTATAGATATTTTAAATACCTAGTAATGCCCTTTAGACTTACTAATATACTAGCTACGTTTTAGAGCTATATCTATTAAGCACTTAAGGGGCTTATAAATATAATCTATATAGTCTACCTTAATAATATCCTATATACTCTTTAAAATAAGAGAAGAATATACTAAATACTTAGGATAAGTAATAGAAAGGCTAAGGGCTATAGAGTTCTATAAAACTATTAAAGTATATCTTCTATTAATAGTTAGTTAAGTTCCTTAGGTTTATATTATCTATCGATAGGTATTAATAGACCCTGATAGGTAGAGGTAATAGCTTAATAGCCTAAACCTATAACCTACTATAATATTTAGGTTTTCCTTAAGTTCTATAATTTTTACCGACGATTATATATAGGTACTTAGGAGTTATAGCGCCCTAACTATATTACTAAAGGGAGTAAGAATAAGAAGAAGCTAGGAGTATAGAGCTAAACCTTACTAAAAGGGCGTATGTTTTAAGCTCTTAAGAATGCTTTTAAGGAGCCCACTCGGATATTATAATCTAAAAAGACGTATTTATATCGAAATAAATATATTATAATTCGCGATAGTAAGGATTATCTCTTAACTTAATAACGAAGGGCGTTACTATTTAATTATATTTTAGTTAAGGAAGTTTACTAAAGCCGAACTTAATTATAGTATTCTAGACTAAGAACTCTTCGCTATCGTTAAGTTATTTAAATACTAGCGATATTACGTTAAAGGGGTAGTATATAAAGTAAAGGTATTATTAGACTACTATAACCTCTAGACGTTTATATACTAGACCTCCTTAAATAGGAGGTAAGATAGTATATATATTTAGTACTATTTAACTTTATAATTAAGTATTATATAAGTAAATCTAACCTAGCGGACGTACTATTAAGAATGCCTAGATATAAGGGTAAGAAGCCCCTATTTATAGAACTATTACTAGAGCTATAAGTAAAGCTAGCTACTATTAATACCGTATTTATATAGAGAAATAATTTATAAGTAAAGAGATACTTAACCTTAAGTTAATATAAGCGTAGTAAAGTGCCTTTATATAAGAAAATATATGTTTATCTAGCGAAACTATAATAATTTAAGCGCGAGACTTAAACGATTAGCTAATTAAGCTAAAGAGAGAGCTAGTTATAAATAATTACTTAAGGAAGACCGCTAAAAAAGCGGCCTACTATATAAAGGTTTATATAGTAGAAGTTTTAGAACTATTACTAGAGTTACTAAAACGTACTTAGTCGGTTAACGTAGCGATTAGTAGGCTAAAGGAGACTAAAGACTTTTTAAAAGGGAAGGGTTTCTAGTTAGTACGCTTAGATAAACTACTACTATAGAAAGGTCGTATTATAGTACCTTTAGAAGCAGCCTTATAGTAAGAGCTAATATAGCTCTTTTATAACGATCCGTTAGTAAGATACTTTAGCTCTTAATATATTAGCGAACTACTAGTAAGGAACTTCTACTAAGATAAAATAATAAAAGATATAAATAAATACGTTTAGTTATACCTAGTATATTAAGGTATAGTATCTAAGAGTATCGCCTATAGTACTATATAATCGTTACTATATCCTATATAACCGTAGGAAGAATTATTAATAGACTTTATTATAGGTCTACCTAAAGTATAGTATAATAAACGAGACGTTAATACGATCTTAGTAATCGTAGACCGATATACTAAGTATTACCTCTTCTTTCCTATCTTTAAGATAATAATAGCCCTAGAGCTAGTAGAATTATTCTATTACTAAGTTAAATTAGTATATAGACTCCGAAAGGTATTATCTTAAATAAAGGGTCCCTATTTATAAGTAAGTTTTAGTTAGATCTTTATTTTATCTTATAAGTAAAATATAGGCTATTAACGGTATTTTACCTATAAACTAACGGGTAAATAGAACGAATAAACTAAGCTATATAGTACTACTTAAGATACTTTACTAACTTAGAATAAACTAACTAAGTTACTCCTATATATTACTTAATTTATATATAATAATATAAAGAACGGGATAACTAGGTTATTACCTAATAAAGCGTTAATAGGTTACTAACTAAACTTCTATATTAATACTAAGGATAATATTATTTAAAGGGGTAATAAGTAAGAGTAAGAGTTACTAAGCTATAGGAGCTATAAAAAGGCTTAAGGAATACTATGAAAGGCTATTAAATCGTAAGCGAAATACTACGATTTAAGGTACTAACCGCTTATACTAAAAGTAAGAGACCTTATAGTATTATCGATAAAGAACTTATACCTTAAGGACGAAAAAAGAAAACTCTTACCTAAGTATATTAGACCGTTTTAGGTCCTATAAGCTATTAAAAAGTAAGTATATCGTCTTATACTCCCTAAAAAGTACTTATACCTCTATAACGTTTTCTATATTAGTCTCTTAGAGCTATAGAAGGAGCGTAAAGGCACTTATAAAGATAGCGAAACCCTACTAATACTAAACTTAGAAGATAACGAAGGCGAATAGGAAGTCTAAGAGATTAAAGACTAAAAGAGATCTAAAGGCGATACCTTTTTCCTTATTAAATAAAAAGGATAGCTAGCTAAGTATAACTAATAGGTTAAGGCTAAAGATATAGCGAATAGCTAAGACCTTATTAAAGAATATACTACTTGCTTAACTAGGAAAAGAGGTATAAGACTAAGTAAGGTAAGGAAACCTATTAGCGTAGGGAGACGCTACTAAATTAATAACGATCCTCTACTAAATCGCTATTAACTCGTTAATATATTAGTATGCCTAAACGTCCTATAACTATATATAATTAAGGAAAATAAAACTAAACTATAACTCTACTAAGGCCTTAATAATAAAGGAGAGAAGGATAGTTATAGCTAAATAAAAGAAAGATAAGACCTATCTATTACTTTTAACTACCTTTTTTCTTTACCGGTATAGTAGGAACTAACTAAGGCGCCCCCTCCGCTATACTAAATACCTCTAGAAATACTAGAACTACCTTATCCTTTACTCCTTCCTTATCCTCCGCGTTAAGACCTATCTTTATTAGTACGGTACTTACCTTAGCCTTAGTAAATAGTAAGGTATATTACTATAGTATAGCTTATATCGCTATTAATAAGGCGGAGTTTTAACTAAGATTCCTAGGCCTAGTACTTTAAGCTTATATAGGCGATATTAAATAAGGGCGCGGGTTAGGCGAATAACAAGCTCGGCGCTTATTAATTAGTATACGGTAGTTAGTATACTGACCTAGTATATCGTTAGGTGGTCGCTAATAAAAGGTTAAATAAAACTTATAATAGTAGACTTCATATACCTATAGTCCCAAAAGACTTATAATAAGCCATCTTAGCGGCGTTAAAAGCCTTAGCTAAATACTATACTATAATAGCGAGACGGCGCTAATTAGCTTCCTCGAAAATAAGTATACCGTATTTAAGCTATCGTCCTTAGTATCCTTATTATTAGTCTTTAGCTTATTAAGCTCGCGTAGGTACTTAACGATAGCGACTATATCGGCCTAGTTACTAGATATAAGAGTAGCGGCCTTAAGAAAGATTAGCTTATTAATCGTAATATTTAAAGTTAAGGGGAAACTTACCTAGTTATAGGTCGCGGTACGTTTATAGCACTACTTATAGCACGTTAAGGAAACCCTTAAGAAAATATAGCTAATCGAGAGCACCTTAATAGGCTTAGGCTTAGTTATACTATACTCCTTAACGACCGTCTTAAAATAATATATATAC
>NW_025408704.1:0-33945 GCF_020360975.1 Hirsutella rhossiliensis | reverse complement strand
GAGAGCTAACTATCGTCACGCTCTGCAAAGCGAAGCTCCTGACGGTAGGATAGTTGCTAACGCGCGGATTGCTACGAAGACTCATCAGAGCCCTCTAGTTATAACCGTGCCTAAGCTTTGCTGTCATCAGCGACCCTTAGGCGTGCCTATCGCATTGATAACCTCATTGACACCTGTGCCCTGTTTCTCAGCACACAGCCTGTCAATATGTCTGACAATTCATCTGCCGCACTAGCCCGGCAACAGCCCAGGATACCCGGCCAACGTGTCTCTCGAAGACAGGCAACTCGTTGAACGGAACCTGACGATCGTGGAGCTCCCTTCACTCCCGATCAGGCATTTCGACGCGGATTTCCTCAACGAACCTATCACCCAGAGCTCCTCCTTGTCCACCGCAACAGCTTCTTAGGCTGTGTGGCAACATACACGGTGGATAAACGTAACCACGGAATTGCCCTGCTTGGGGATCTGTATAACGACTTCACGGGATGGAGCTATGATGACTTCGAACTAATCAACCCACGCCTTAGATCAAGACTCCGGACGCTTCTCAGAATTAGGGGATCTATGGGCAAGGCCAACTCTAGCATCTCTCGAGCTTTATGTGGCCTTCTAACAAGTAACGAACTTCCTGAATGGGATGAGAACGAGTTGCTTGGTCAAGAGGTTGCTGAAAACACCGTGGCATATAAGGTGAAACAGAAGCTGCTCCAAGGAACTGTTAAAGCGGCTATATCGTCACCGGCACCGGTAGTAATCCAGCAGCCAACTATTACCCGACCGGCGGAACCGGAATCCCTCAGATCATTGGACCCATCAACCCGCTCAGCAAGAGCCTCAGCATCAATGGCGCGAATCCTCGGTATCAGCAGACGCTCCCCGTACGGACTACCAACTTCCGAGATGCATACACGAGCATTCCACCTGTTCGATTCGAGAACGAGGAAGTTGAGGCCGATCTCACGATTAGATTCATTAAGATATGGGACAAGAAACTAGCCTATACCGGCGAACCATACGATATCTTCGATGACAAGATCCGGAAATTCATGAGCGTGTGCCGTCAAGCAAACATTCCTCCGTCTAAATTCCATGGTGTTTTCCCTTCGATTCTGGCCGAAGCTCAGTCCTTCTTTCTACACGAAATCAGCACTGATTTAACCTTCGCTGAGATGTATCAGAAGATGAAAGAGCACTTTGACACCGAAATCAACCAGAAGATGTATCATACCCACTGGAGCACCTCACCTTCAGCCGACTTCGGGCTGAGATGCCCGGTAAGTCATCTGACGAGGTCCTCCAGGCCCTTCTTACGAAATTGCGGCTCTGTAGGAGAGCACTCGGGGATAAGTCTGGCGGCGAAGGTGGCCTGATCGATGCAACGCTCAGGGCGTGCCGTGGTGTGCCTGAATTCCGACTCGCGATATACTCTCCCGCACCTACATTTGATTGGCATCACAGCTTCGATCATCGCTATCTGCCATGCAAGATGAACGATCTGAACAACCCAGTGGCCAATATCCCCAAGACCTGGATAGAGGACATGATCAGCACTTCGTGGATCGCAAATTTCAGCGAAATTCCGGCGGAACAAGAGGTCAATCACAAAGGCGTCAGCCAAATTGGAAGAAGAAATGCTACGTTTGCGGCAAGGAAGGTTGTTTCTCAACGAGACATCCTGAAAACGAGAGAAAAGCAGCCAAGAGAAGTATCTACGAGAGAGGCTTCCACGGTCAATCTCGTTCGTATGCTATGTTCTTGGCTGACTATGAAGGGAATCACAGGATCAGGATGACTCGAGCACCGAGGAATCCGATGATTCTGACTCCTCTGACCCTTATGAATCGTTCTACGCTGCTGCGAAAGCTTTCCATCATCGGATCTCTCAGTAGGCATCAAGTTATTCAACAGTGACGAACCCACACAATTCATACTAGATCGTTACTCTCAAGACTCGTTCCAGGAATCATGCCGGACACAGGTGCGGCATGCATATCGACAGGAGGAATCGAACAACTGCGTGCTCTCCAACGAGAGATGCCCCCAGTCCAATTCCGTGATGATCGCAAGCCCGAACCAGTTAGATTTGGTGCAGGAAGATTGGAAACACCACTTGGCGTGATCACCTTGAACACACCAGTGGGAGAGGTTGATTTTCATATAGTCAGCGTGCCAACGCCATTCCTCCTATGCCTGGCTGATATGGATCGGCTCGGCGTATATTTAAATAACGTCACGAACGAGCTCGTTGGCAATGGTGTGAGCGTTCCAGTGATTCGAAGATGGGGTCACGCGTGGTTCTTCTTGCGGAAACAAGAGGCATCAGTGGCATATCTCACGGAGGCTGAATTGCGGCGCCTCCACACGCGTTTTGGTCATCCATCCGTGTATCGGCTGCACAAGCTGCTGAATTCGGCTGGCCATGATGTGGAAATCGAAGCTCTGGAAATGATCAAGAAGTTCTGCCACTACTGTCAGATGAAATCCGACCCGCCACGAAGGTTCAAGTTCAGCTTGAAGGATGATTGTGACTTCAATTACGAAGTCATCGTTGATGTCATGACATTGGGTGGCAGACCAGTCCTCCATGTTGTTGATCAAGCCACTGCCTATCAGGCAGGAGATTCCTATCCAACATGACGGCCAAGGAAACGTGGCTCGCGTTGAAACAATGTTGGATGGATACATACCTTGGACCACCCGATGTGATCACTCATGACGCAGGCACGAATTTCGCTGCTGCCGAGTTCCAAGCAGAAGCGAAATTGATGGGAATAACGTGTCATCAGGTGCCTGTGGAAGCACATTGGGCTGTTGGGAAGGTTGAGAAGTATCATGTGCCCGTCCGAAGAGCATATGATATATTAAAGGCAGAGCTGAAGGATACCGTGAGCCCTGATCAAGTCCTTCAAATGGCTTTCAAGGCTGTCAACGACACAGCCGGTCCGGATGGCCTCGTTCAACCCTCCTCGTCTTCGGTGCTCTGCCTCGAATGACGATGGATTCGCCGCCTACACCTTCCGCAATGGCAAGAGCTAAGGCGGTGTGGCGAACGATGTCAGAGCTGAGGAAGATCAACGCCCAGAGGAAGGTTCAGACCGCGTTAAATACGCGTAATGGGCCTGATACAGCGTTGCGCCTGCCCCTATCCCTGGCGCTAGGAAGCGAAGTTCGCGTATTTCGCGAGAAGCACGGATGGCAAGGCCCATATAAAGTGCTCGAGGTGACGGATACGGAAATCGCAGTTGACCTGGACAACGGACCAGCGAAATTTCGCAGTACATGCGTCCAACCGTACTATCGTCACCCGGAATCGCTCCTTCCTCAGTTGCAACCCGACCCTAGCCCTAGCCGCACAGACCCATCAACACAACAATCACTCCTTCCCTCAACACAATCCGATCAACAACATCCTCTTCAAAACCCTCTTCCCCTTCCACCCACAACTCAACAACCTCTTCCTCTTCCTACAGAAGACCAACCCAAACCTTTCGAATACCCTGAGCCAAAGAGGCCGCGCAGGCGTGGCCGACCTAGGAAGGATGCTGCACAAAATGGCACATCAGAATCCACTATTGTTTGCTCACCCGTTCAATTTATCGTTCATCATGAAGCTAATGCGTTTCTTGTTCGAAAAGAAATGGAACATCTCGGCCTAACCAAGCGGCTACGAGCTGAAGGAAAGATCACAAGCACCGGTTTCCCATTTGAAGCTTCCGACACACTCGAGCTCACGAACCTCCTCGCCGCTGGGGTCATTGTACCCGAAGAATTCGATGCGAATAAACATGGTGGATATCGTGTCTTCAAATCACGAATGGTCAGAGAGGTTAAGGGAAGAAATACTGCAACGCCATACGAGAAATCACGCCTCGTTGTGCAAGGATACAATGATGATGGGAAACGTGGGATCCTCACACAAGCCCTACCATCAGCCGGCCCGCACAACGCGTGGCCTTAACCTTAGCACCGTTTCTCTGCACACGGGATATGTTCATCATGATCAGAGACATCACGATGGCATACACACAATCCCAGACCAAGCTGGCCCGTGTCATCCTTGCAGCCCTTCCTCAAGAACTCAAAGAAGATATCCAGAGGAACAATCCTGCGAATCGTGAAGCCGCTATATGGCATCGCAGAGGCAGGAGCCCACTGGTTCAACACATATCACGACCATCACTGCCGCAAGCTTAATATGAAACCTCTTCGTTTGACCCGTGCCTTCTGATCACGGCAAACAACATCGCCGACAAGGACCTGTTTGGCATCGCGGCCTTGCAAACGGATGACACATTCATTGTTGGCACAGATGCATTTCTCAAGATCGAGGAGAAAGAACTCTGCTTTAAGGCCAAGCCAAAGAGATTCTCCAGAAGGTTCCATCTGCGACTTTAACGGCAGCCGCCTGACCATACAAAATGGCTGTGTCATCGTCAGGCAGAAGGGCCAAGCCCAAAACCTCGAGGAGATCAATCTTCAGGCATCAAGTAGGCATCAGGATTATGCTGCTCAACGCGCCCGGGGCATATATCGCTTCGATTTGCCAACGAAGCAACATACGATTGTTCCGTTGCGGCACAAGCCCAAGAGCCCGTTAATACCGACTTCAAGGCTTTGAACAAGCGGATTGAATGGCAGATCAACAATCCCGACCGTGGCCTATGTTACATACCCATCGATCTCGAGAGCGCGAAGATCTTTGTGTTCACCGATGGATCATTCGCCAACAATAAGGATTTAAGCTCTCAAATCGGCTTTGTGATTATCATCGCCAATGAGACCGCGCAATCAACCGATTCATTTTCCATCCGCGGAAACATTCTTCATTGGAGCTCAACTAAATGCAAGCGCGTTACTCGAAGCGTTCTTGCATCAGAGATCTATGGATTGACATCGGGCTTCGATCTCGCATTTGTGATCAAGCAAACGGTCAATACGATCGCACAACGCCTTGATCTGAAGCAAATCCCGCTCGTCATTTGCACAGATTCATATAGCCTCTATGAGTGCCTCGTCAAACTTGGCACCACAACAGAGAAGCGACTCATGATAGATATCATGGCGCTGAGGCAGGCATATGAATCAAGGGATATTGCGGAAATCCGTTGGGTCAACGGCGCAGATAACCCTGCCGATGCTATGACAAAGGCATCACAAACAGCGCCCTCACGCAGTTTATTAGCGACAATCAGCTAAACGTGAGGTGGAAGGATTCGTTCATCGCAATAACACAACAATTCTCGACGAG
This sequence comes from Hirsutella rhossiliensis, assembly GCF_020360975.1. Taxonomy (NCBI): domain Eukaryota; kingdom Fungi; phylum Ascomycota; class Sordariomycetes; order Hypocreales; family Ophiocordycipitaceae; genus Hirsutella; species Hirsutella rhossiliensis. The sequence continues at coordinate 28,694 of NW_025408704.1, read as the reverse complement.
ATTTAATCGGTTTTTCGTTTCCTTCTTCTGCTTTACCGTCGTTCTTTATTCCATTCACATTAACGAGGAGATCCTCGTGTCCATATTCAACGTGGGACCGATGGAATCAGCTAGCGCATCCGGCGCTCGAAATGCGACCCATGATGGCGTGTGGCAGAACACACCCAGTGTGGGAGGAAGCTACAGTCAGAGCACACTATCCAACATAGTGATGCATCGTGGTAGGAGTTTGTTGGTGTTCTTGTTCGTGTTTTTCCTATCTCATCTTAATTCGCTGTGTTTGGTGTGTTTTTGGTGGATTGATTAGTGCGCGATCATCGATTTAGAAAGAGGTTCCAGTGTTGGATCCACCTGTGCACTAGGCACCGATCGCGCACGTATAACTAATCGACCGCGCTAGTCACGTGCAGTAAGAGGTGAGACACAGGAGGAAGGTCTTTTGTTTGTATGGGACACGTTTCCCTAGTTACACAAGATATAACCAATTGAACCAGTTCGAATAACCTCACTGCAGTGAAGAGCCTGTCCACATAATAACTAGTAAAAAAAGGCATCACGTCTTTTCGGCTAACTTTTCGAAACTAAGCTTAAAACACGAAAAAGCATAGGGGGTCTAAGTCGACCCCGTGTGCACATTAAGCACGGGGTGCATTGACTAGGTAAAGGGTCACTGACTTGGAAATCGAACGTAGCTATATAAAAGTGGCCGCGTAACGCTTATAAATTTAGGTACTCTACGTTATAAGGGATTTCCCGGTGATCTGCCGGATCGGGCGATTCGCCGGATTCACCGCCAGTTCACGTCTCCACTTCAATCCTGAATTTCTCCACCACCATGGCCCCGATTGATGAAGCGCTTGAGTTTCTGAAGCTGTGTGACACTGTTAACTATGCCAAGACTGCGCGTCAGTTCAATTGCGACGAGACTACCCTGCGACGGCGACACCAAGGCAAACAGAGGTCAAGACGGGATGCCGACAGTTTGTATAAGTCACGTCTCTCAAAACAGCAAGAAAGGGATCTTGTTGCGTATATTCGCAAGCTTTCATCACGTGGGATTCCGCCTACGCTGCCGATGATCAAAAGTTTTGCCCAGGATATCGCCAAAATTGAGGTCGGAAAGGACTGGCCGTATAGCTTCGTCCGACGTAACAGCGATGAGCTCGGTTGCACTTGGTTCGACGGTTTTGATATCGCAAGAAAGAGCAGACAATGCTTCTAGATACAGAGCCTACTATGAGCTTGTAAGTAGGTGCCCAAGTCCATCCCTTCATTGCTGATCGTACAAGATTGGCGAGAAAATCGAGAAATACGACATCCTGCCTTGCAACACGTATAATGTGGACGAAAGGGCTTTCTCCTCGGCGTCATCAATCGTACCAAGAGAGTATTCTCTGTTCGTGCCAAGAAGCAAGGAAAATTGATCGGTGCTGCGCAGGATGGCAACAGATCATGGATCACGTTCCTGGCATGTGTCTGTCAAGACCTGACAGCGCTACCCCGTTTCTCATCTACCAAGGCAAGCCAGGGCAAGTTCAGGACTCCTGGCTCACGGAGTTTGATCCGGAGCACCAAGCGGCGTTTTCACAACCTCAGAAACGGGTTGGACGAACCATGAACTTGGAAAGGAATGGCTCATTGGTGTTTTCGACCGGTTCACGAAAGAAAAGGCGCGAAACGGCCGGGATTACCGCCTCCTGATTACCGACGGACACTCTAGTCATGTCAATATGGACTTCCTGGAGTGGTGTGACCAGCATCGGATAATCGTTGCCGTGTTTCCGCCGCATTCCACGCACAGGCTGCAGCCCCTGATGTGTCCCTTTGGCCCTCTTTCGACCGCATACACCAACCAGCTCATCCAGTGGACTGCAAAGACACAGGGACTCATCGGGCTATCGAAACGCGAGTTCTGGTCGTTATTTTGGAACGCATTCGGGTCATCTTTCTCGGCGGAGAACATCGCAAGTGGTTGGAAACGGACCGGACTCCTCCCATTTGACCCTGAAGTCGTTTTGTCGCAGATCGCGGAGAAAACAGAAGATGAGTCTGAGTCTGGCGACAGCTCCGTTGACTCGCTCGCCCTGCAGCAGCCCACTGCTCGGGATTTGCGCCGACTTGTCGACAAGGTAGTCGATGGATCCTCAAAAACGCTAGCCGAGACAGTCGGAAGCTCAAAGTACTCTCGAAAGTCTCCAATCTCAGAACGAATTGCTTCGATATGAGAATCAGGGACTTCGGGAGACTATCTTTCACGAAGCAGCGCAGAATGCGCGGTAAAGCTCTGAAGGATTACCTTTTCGATCGTGTAGATCCTAACTCGGCGCAGGTATTTAGCCCTGCAAAAGTGGCCCAAGCGCTTGAAGAGCAGCCATGGAGACTCAGAAGCAAGAAGAGGCCTTGGAGAAAGAACGACAAAGGTTTGAGCGACAGCAAAAGGCGGCAAACCTCAAAGTTCTCGCTCTGGAGAAGAGAAGGCAGCGGGAGGCAAAAACTGAGCAAAGACGTCAGGCAAAGGAAGCCAGACAACAAGAGCGGGAGAAAAACAGGCAGATACGGAAAGAGCTCAAGCGAAAGAACCAGAAAAAAATGTCGGAAATGGGATCCGGACCCTCTGTTGCTCCACAGACTCGCGAGAAGAGTCCGGGCGTTCGAGACGAGATTGTCGTCGCCATTTCGGCTCCACCAGAACCGACGACAGCTCCGGAACACTCAAAATCGCCAAACATTAAGTTGCGTAAAGATCCAAAGCCGGCATTGACCACTTCCTCACGTCCCAAAAGCCATCATTGGCTGTCGAGCGCGACCAGGAGATGGTAGTCGCAATGCGGGGACTTGCGCGATCGGGACGCCACAGGAAGCGGCCACGGTGGCTTGATGACTGCGAAGTAGATTGAATGGAATTGCTAGGCATCTTTCTTGCTTCTGCTTTAATGTGAGATTGTTTCATATTATTTTCGTGGAGTTTCACTCAAATCTTCACCGGAATGCAAGGAACCAAAATCCGGCGAATCGTCCGATCCGGCAGATCACCGGAAATCCCTTAAGGGAAGCTGGGAAGAAGGTTATGCACTTAAACGAGGAAATTGAGTACATAGCGCGGCTATGTTATGCTTATAAATTTGGTTGGCGCTAATGTACCCTACCGTTTCCCAGTCAGTGACCCTTTTCCTAGTCAATGCACCCCCCGTGCTTGATGTTCAAGCGCGGGGGGTCGACTTTCAGACCCCCCTAGTATATCGCGCTGATCTGGCGACTCGGCAAGTCTGCATTGACTAGGAGGGCTGTGCCATGGGACGAAGTGCCCTCTAGGTGCCGTACACGGCTTCCGCCGCCTGCGCTGTCCATCTTTGGGCCATCTACATGTAACATGTTGTATTCAAGCCGAGTATAAAGTTATAAACCAGCCGCCTTCTTGCCATAATCATGTAATATGCCGAGCTGCATAATGCACTCGTACTCATTACGCTAGATTATTCTCTCGTTTACAAACTTCCAGCTTATAGCATTCACTATGTACGGGCGCCGGCTTGCCGTCGTCCTATCCACGTCGCTTTGTCTGCTACCATGGCCCAGTAGCTGTCAAGTCTCGCCAATTGAACCGCCAGCGCAAACACCAATCAAATTGGTTGCCCGTGGTGACGGCGACCTTACAATAGCACGTATTCAGGAGCTTGGTGGCATTCCGGCCAAGTTTCATCCTCAAGCGTCTTCTGAAGCATACCAGCTCTTGATGCATCAAGATGGCCCTTTGATGATACTAGCATATTCGTCTCAACTACAAAGTTCAAGGTCGCCAACGACTTTGTGAAGCTAAGGGCTCCAGGTAAAGGGGTTGTGTCTATAATCCAAGCAACACCAAATTTTGTCGACATGGCTACGTCTCTCGGAGACCGCAGTTTAAGCCCGGAGGAGGCAGAAGTCGCGGCGGTTGGGGGAATCCGTCTGCAGCAAATTAGAGGATGGCTAAAGCCGAATCATGACGTACCCGACGACGCAGAACTGGAACAGGTCGTTGACAGCAGTTTCTTTGAGAAAAACCAGAGTATGACAGCTTTCGATCAGTTTGCCGCTCTTAACCAACCACAACTAGCCGGATTCGAAGATGATGAGGCTGTGTGGGGAACGGAAGAATGGAAAGCCCTCAAGCCCCCTCAGGGCCAGTCAGCCCAGGACAATGTCAAGGCATTCATGGACAAGAACGGGGCCGCAGTAGGCTGGGAAGGCAACTTTCCCCTCAAGTTTTCCCCGTCAAAGATTCTGAAAGCCCCCGGGGGCGAGCCTGGCGATGAAACACCCAAGAATGAGCCCTGCAAGAGAGACGGACTACTTTGCGTGGGAAAGAGTGGTCCCAACACCGACAAGGAGCCCAACAAGAGTCGGCCGGGAAGTTCCAACGACGACGGAATTGCCAAGAGTGAGCCGGGCGTGTTCTCCCTCCAGCCGAAGAGGAGATTCCAAAGATATTGCCGGAACCTCCAGCCGAGGTGTTGCACCCCAATTTTATTAGAGTTGCCAGCTACCTGCAAGCAGCACAGATGCTAACCAGCGTCGCGCATTCCGCCATTGACCATATTAATAATAGCTCTCTTGGGTCCGACATTGAGCACCACAACTGGGCTGCAGTCCTTAAGGACAGCGGATCTATTCTTCACCAAGTTTCAACCGATAACGTTCCAGGTCTCCACGACATAGAAAAGGACGTGGCTAAGATGAAGAGCGATTTGCAGTCCATTGACATGGATAGGCCGCTAGAAGCTGTGACTAAAATTCACAGCATCTTAAGCGAGCACACGGCCAATGTTGAGCTTATTATTGTGGAAAACTATGTTCCAGGACTGCCAGAGATTAGATCAAATTTCAATGGGACATGGGATGAGGTGAAACACGTGCTCGAAAAGGACGAAAGCTCGGTATTAAAGGCAGAAGAAATTGCCCTTTCCATCAGCAAACGAACACTCTCAACCATCAACGACGTTCTTCGCGGTTGGTTTCCCTTCTATAAAGAGCCAAGACACTACAAGAGAGCATATAAACAAGGTCCACGAAGATTTTGTTAAATACAAGAACAACAAAGAGAGCCTTGGGACGCTTATCAAGGACGGTATTACATGGCCCGTAACACATTTCAGAGATGCCCTGCATAAAGTGGCGCAGAACTACATTCCTTGGTTCAAACCGGTAGAGGATAAATTACATTTACGGGGCAGGTCGCAGCCTCGCAATACGCTACCGCCCAACGTCGGCGACGACAAGAACGAAAAAGGCGAGCAGGAACCTTTTAAATTTCAACAACAGGAGTGGAACAAGTACATCCGCCAACGGAATGCATCCGACTGGAGCAAGACTGATGAGTGCATCGGCGCCAAGGCGCAGGCCCGGCAAGGAGACGTGGCAAAAGTAGGGACATGGCAAACGCAAACGAACGAGTTGACACGCGCCTGTTATGCTGAGCAGTTTAACGAATGGAAGGCTGCAAAGATCCGTTTCAGGTTCACCAAGATGAGTGGGAAAGCTTTATCAGTAGTGGCCTGGACTTGGAAATTCTACCACGTGCGTTGAGGACAAAGCACAGAACTGGAAAGGAGATGCGGCGAAGGAAGAGGAATGGAATAAGCACATGAGTGCACTACGAGAGTGCTATACGGAGCAGTTCAAGGATTGGACCAAGGTCGTCGCCCCTCGCGACTATGGTCAGACGCTACCGTTATAACTTGTAGAGTTTTTTACCAGTTCTGTAAGGCGGCTCGAGAAGGCGGCGAAATCACCACGTAGAACTACATTATCTATAAAGTCAAATGTGGCCGAAAGTACTCGGATTACCCATATAGCTGCTTCGAAGCGTGTCGTACCTGTTTGTGTAAATAGCTTCACTTTGTAATATGTATATAGGGATAATGGTGAGAGGAAAGAAAAGGAGACTCGAGAGGGAAGGGTAATGTGAGCGGGCCAAGTGGCCAGGCTCAAGTGAGCTGGGAGGGGAAGGACAATGCCGGTGATGGCCACGGCCGGAGGTAACAGAATCGAGAAAAAGCAAGAAGGTCGCGTGTATTTAAGAGGCGAGGGTCAGGCAGTCATTTGATCAGAACAAGCGGCGTTGCGGACAAGCAGTCTTGCCTCTTTGCAGGCCCTCACCTTTTTCCGTGACGAGCGAAGTGGCGTGTGGTACGACTTACACGGATTTGAAGCCTTGAGCCCGACCGCCGATCACGCGGAAACACCACAAGCCGACTACGAATGTCACTACGAGGTCCTTCTTGCCGTGATTAAATGATCTGAGACTACAAGAGACGATACGAGAGAAAGTAGTGGTGGCCTTGCTGCTGCGCGTGCTGTTGGTGTTGTGCCCTCGTCCCCGTCACAGTAAGGGAGTGTGGGTGTTTTAATAGCGATTCGGGATGCAGCGACGAGCTAAAAGGGGAAAGGCTTGCCTAAAGCAGAAGGCTGTAGTGGCCGGCGGGGAATTTGCAATGTCCGACTTTACTAGCAAGTAACCTTCGGCGCTTGCTCTGCTTATTATAGACAACGCAGAATTATCCAAGGAGTCGCTCGACTTTCTCTTTTATTACCTCTTTCTGCCTTCTAAGCTTCCCGATAGCTATAATAGCTCTAGTAGTAACGAGTCAATCTTAATTGACTTTATACTAGACTCTTTGCGGCGGTTTCTAGACGAGGCAGACGCTAAGTATAAGACGGCTGCTAAAGCTGCTATTTCTATAATAGAGAATATACGAACGGTAAGAGAGACGCAAGGATATTTATAAGTGAATAGCGTGCTAGAGACCTTATAGCGTATTGCCTCCTTCGGTATCTCTTTTAGCCTATATTATATTATCCCTATATATAGACTTCTTAATACTAACTTAGATATTTAGAAGTTATTACTTTATTTTACGTTAAGGCTTAGAACGTAGGAGTTCTTATTTACTAGGTTAAAGGCTCTATGTTATTCGAGCTCTTCGAACTATTACGAATTAACTCGTTCGTCTTTAGCGCCCGCGGCCGACTAATTCGCTAATTCCCCGCGACTACGATCCGTGTCTCCTAGGATATCTTTACGTAGGCCGATTTCTAGTCCTTTATAGCTAAGACTCTAGTTAAGATAAGCCTATAAATAGTCCTAGGAATAAAGGAAAAGTCGTTAAGCCGGGCAGAGGCACGATAAGGACCGAATACGACCGATCTACGTATCGTAATAGAGCTATTAATAAGTTTACTCTTAGGCTTAGGCGAGCTAACGAATATAGACGGAATCTATATAAATACCTATAAGGAGGTTATATAGGCTAATAGCAAGCTCCCTTAGAGGAGGTCTAAGCTATAGCTACTTATCCGGGTCTCGTTATAGCTTACGATATTACGAAATAGTAGCGGCTCTAAGGGCGCTTATAAGTCTTTTATAGTATTCTTATTAGCTCGCGTACTTAGGGCTGCTAACCGCTAGGAATTACTAAGCGATATTCTCTACGTAATAGTAACTAAGATTTGCCGACGGCTTAACGGTAAGTAGCTTAAGACTATCGATAAAGCTATTTCGGAGCTAATCGCAAAGCGCTAGTAAAAGATCTAATAACTTTGCGAGCTATAGCTCGACTTAGCGGCAATTTCGGAACTCGATATAGAAAAGGATAACTATATCCCCCTTAGGGTAATAAACGATTTTATATCCTCTATTTTAGAACGGAAGAATTTAGATAAGACGAGTTTCTCTTTAATAGTAGGCGTCTATTACCTCGATATATACGTGCTTCCTTCGGTCTATATAGATACCGAATTAGCTTATCTACCGTTCTAACTTACTATAATTAAGATATAGGTAGCTAGTAATATCGACTCTTAGATTAAGAGGTATATTAATAAAGAATCCTTATATAAAAACTTATACGATTTACTACGAAAGTACTATATAGTAGCGTCGTCTTAGTACGATAGTCGACTTAAAGGAATATCTAGAATAATTCTTATTATTCTCGAACTCTAGGTTAGCGCGGATCGGGCGGCGGTCTATACTCTCCCGATACTATAGGACTACGATCTAGAGATCCTAGTCTAAGTATACTAAGCGATATTACTCGGATTCCGGGGGGATATAGTAAGGCTTTATAGAGCTAAAGAGTATATTAAGCAGCGATAGTCTTTTATATAAAAGACGCTTAAGCCTTCTATCTTTTATTCCTATGGTAATAAGGAATCGTTCTTAGTACGATATTATTTACGATCGAATCTATACTAAGGATTATTGCGTAGGATTAATATCGACGCTATAAAAATAAGGTAGGCGAAGTAAAAGAATTCTAACTTCAAGAGAGTATAACGATCTAATAGAACGCTATAGGTATAGCGCGTACTAATAGGTTTAGCTAGAAGAAGACGGAATATAATACTAGGAGCATACCCTATAGTATAGTTATTGCGAGCTATAAAGAGGAGTATAAAATCTAACTATCGCTATATATAAATAGCCGCTGCCTATAAAAATATTTAAAGTATAGGCAATAGTATTTAAGCTAGCCGTCCCTCCTATTTTCGGCTACTAGCGAGATATAATACTCTATATCCTTAATAACGTGCTCCGATATAAAGACTTTCTAAGTTCTTAGCCTATAATATCCTATTACCTTCGGGACTATAAAGGGCTTTTAAAGTATATAGCTCCCGACTATTAGCGCGTTTACCTCTTATCTAAAACGAAGCCTTATATCGTTACTTATAAACGAGATAAATTTATCGCTAGTAGTTCGATATCGGACGTATATATTAATAATAGCCTTCGTTTCTAGTACTTTAATAACTTTTAGGGCGTTTTTATTAAAGAGATAATGCCTATACTTACTCTTTTAGATCACTATATATTTTAGCTGCCTAACCGCTTTAAGGCAATATAATGCTTCCTTAAGCTAAACTATTTTCGCTTAAACAGAGAAACTCTTAATAAAGTTATAGCTAGCTAGTCGAAATATCTAGAGTATATAACTCTAGGTAAGTATAAGGCTCTAGCTAAACTGCTATTTAGGTACCGGATATAGTAGATAAGCGTGCTTAGGCAGCTTATAGCGCTAAGTATTAACTTTAATAAGGCTAAGATAGCTATATTTTTACTATAGATTAGTCTCTAAGCCGGTTTAAAGTTTTCTAAGGAAGTTTTAATGTGCTCTTATACGCGTTTCTATAATATAGAGTTTAATAGGAGGATATATAAACACCTACTTATATCTATCTCCTATATTAGTAAGAACTAAGATTCTTATACTATACTTTAGATCTATACCTTTCTATTAGCACCTCTTATCTATAATAATAGAAGATTTAAAAGGACTTTTTCTTAATATTCTTTATAAATATAAGAGTATTTCCTACTAGTGTCGCGAAGCGTAGCTTGATTTCGTAGTTCTCGAAGATATCCCTTAGTAAGAGGGACCAAGGAAGCTAAAAACACCCGGTATAGAAGAAGGAGCTAAAAAGAAGGTATAGAAAGGAGAGTAGGGGCATAAGGGGAAGTATAAGTAGCGAGAGATAAGACGGATATACCGGAAACGGCTGCAAAGGAAGGAAAAAACCGGTAAAAAGCTCGGTAGTTAAAAGGATATTAGTAGCTTCTTTAAGCAGGATCTTCTTTATTAATTAAGATGCTAGACGGGTATAAATAGGGGCGTTAGATAAAGGAAAGAAGGACAATTAAGGCAATATAACAATCACTCCCCTACCTTTATTACTGCCCCCGTAAGAATCAAATCTCTCTGCCCTGCCTATCCGACCCCTTACTTCTAATTTCACCTTCGTATATTTTATATATACTTCTCGTATCTCTCTTCGCGAGAGTTATAAGCCCGGGAGGAATAGAATTCCTATACCTTCCGGCTGCTATAAAAGGCACCTTTCTTATATCCCTCGTAGCTTCCTTTTACCCCTCTTACTAGAAAAGCCGATTTTTAACCGACTTTTCTACCCTTCCCCGCAATAATATCGAAAAACGACTCTGCCGCCCCTACGGTCCGTAGGACGATTCTTATAGAGCCCTAAGATTAGGATAAGTAGGTAAAGGAGCTACGGGCTCGTATAGACAGAACTATCTATAATTTAGTCTTCTCTAATAAGTAGGACCCTCTCGAGCCCCCTCTTCGTCTTAGGGCAACGGACTTTATGAGGAGCTACCCTCTTCTCCGAGCTAACCTCTGCATAATAGAGCTTTTTCTGCTGCCTTAGGTAACTACGAGTCACCGTGAATACCTTTATAAGACGAAGCTGCTAACTGCTGCACGGCGATAACGGAATCCGTTAGTGCCGTAAAGCTAATCTCTCTTCGAGAGGAAGAGACTCTTAGGCAGTGGCTTTTAAAGCTCGAGACCTTAATAGCTCCCTCGAGAGGTTATATAACTAACCGTATTAAGAAGACCTATACGGCCTACCTAGGAGCCTTTTTACTAGGAACCTACTAGCTTCTTCGTAGCTAGCTAAGTAAGAAGAAATCCTCGAGAAGCTAACTAATACTTCCTTATAGAAGCTCTTTCCGGCTAGTAGCTACGGGATATATCTCTGCTAATAAAGCCTATTAGTAACGGTTACTCGACTATCTTTCGAAGCTAGCTAGGAACTAGACGAAGAAGCTGCTAGAGTGTAATAATAAGCAGTCTTATTCCTTCGTGGCTAGCACTCGACCTAGACAGCTCGACCTGCAGCTGCTGCAGCTATGCTGCGGCCCCGCTGCTGCTGTTACGGCTGTTGCTCCTTCGGCTCCTCCTCCTCGAGCCTTAACCTAGTCTTTAACGGCTGCCTAGTCGGCCCCGGCTCCGCCTTTGCTCCGGGTCCGGTCCGTTAGTTAGACCGGCCCGACTAGTCCCCTAATAGACCTTTCAGTCCGTTAGTCGAAAAATCAGGAACTAGTCGAAATCGAACCTCTTCGTTAAAATCAGCAATAAGGGGTAAAAAGGGGTTTTTAAGTAGACCTTCCGGACCGGGACGAGATTCCTCGAAGAAACGAACGAGAAGGAATCGACCTACCTACTAAGCATATAAAAAGCCCTATCGGCTAGAAGACTGCTAGTAGGTCTTCGAGAAAAACCGACCTAAAGAATTAACCCTTTAAAGAGGCTACGAGAAACAGTATAACAGTCTCTTAAGGAGGACCCCTCGTTATAGAAGAAGATAGACGAGATTTAGGTTACTAAGAAATAGCAACTAACGCCGCTACCGTAAATTCGAGGAAAAATCGTTGGTATAGTAAATCCGGCCTTCGTCTTCCCTACGGATTAACAAGGCCAAGACCAACCGTTAGAGCCCTCCGACTATCCCCTACGAAAATCAGCTATCCTTAACTCTAGTGCTTCCTCGATATTTATAATATACTCTTGATTCCGGTCCTTTAAGAAGGCACGGAGGAATACCTTATTGCCGGGAATTAACCGTATAGATAGAGGATACGGAAGGGTGAATTTTACGATGAAATTACCTAATAGGTCTATACGAATTCTTCGACGAAAAGGGTAGCTTTTACCCTCGATTTTTAACGAGCCTAATTTCCTTCCCTTCTTCAGAGGAAGGAATCTTCTAGGATACGACGTCTAAGCCTATAAGGCTAGTCTAGAAGAATTAGACTATTAGGCTTATCGAGGAGAAATTCGGTTAATTTATTCTCGAATTCCGACCTATCCTTAGGAAGGAATCTCTCGAGAAGTTAGCTTTCCCTACTTAAAGGAGGGTAGGTTTAAAGGACCCTCTTCCGGCAGCCTAAGGAGACGGCATTCTTTAGCACGCACGACTTAGTTACCCGGGCCCCCTAGCTTTATATAAGCTAGGCTAATAACAGGGCGTACGAATAAGGGGCCTAAAGACCGTCGAATGTAAACACTACGGCTAAGGAAAGACTAGGAGACGAATTTCTAGACGAACGCCTTTACGGCCGGACTAGCCGTATAAAAATTTAGGTCGACTAGACCGACGTCTCTAGGGATTAGGAAAGCTTCGTTAGGATAATGTTTTTTATAGACGCTTTTTTAGGGATAGTTTTCCCCTATTTCTTACGGACCTACCTAAGTAAGTATAACTAGTCTGCCCTCTAGGACTTCGTTAACTAGATAAAATCCTACTTTAGCTACGAGGTAAAGAAGATATAGTCTAACGGAGAGCTATTTACGAAGGATATCTTAAATTAGCTTTAAAAAAGGGGCATTTTACCCCTCCCGTTAGCACCGAATACCTAGGCCTAGAACGGAGGGGCAGAAAGATTAGGGGGTGCTATAATAGAAAGGGCCTATACGATAAGACTTACTATAAGGCTTCTACACGACCTTTAAAGGGAAGTCGTTAAGACCGCCTATTACCTTCGGAACCGGACCTAAGGGACCTAGGGGACCAAGGGACTATAGGGACCTAGAGACCCTTGTTAAGACCTAAGAATAGACTAGAAATCCCCCCTCGAGCTCTTTACGAAGAAGAGGGCCTCGCTAGCCTACCTTCGTGCCTACGGCTATAAGGCATACGCAATAACTACCGATATATAGCTAAAAAGGAAGAAGAAAAGAAAGCTTAATCCTAGAGCCTTTATTAGTTACCTCGTTAGGTATAATTCTACGAATATCTTCCGGATCTAGATTCCTCTTCTATAGAAGGTTATTTCGACTAGGGATATAATTTTCGACGAATCTAGCTTCTTTAACGGAAAGAAGGATTAAAAGCCCCTCTTACTTATATAACGTTAGCTAATTTAGAAGATCTAAATCCCCCCTTCCTAATAGTCTTAAGAAGAGGTCCTAGATAAGGAAACGGAAGAAGAAACCGACGTTAAAGTAGTCGAGGATAACGCCGACTTCGAAGAAGAGGAAGCTACTAGATTAGATAATCTAGACGAAGAAGGAGACTATAGGAAAGCGGTAGAGCTAGAATACGCCTACCTACCTACGCCTCCTCCTACGTAAGAAGAAGATCTAGAAGCAGCTTTTTTAGTTAGTTTTCCCGTCTCGACCCCTAAGGGGGTAGGAAAGGCACCTCTCTCGAAGGATTACCTAGCTGCCTTTTTATCCCTGCTTCGAGAAGCAAAGGAAGGTATAGGGCCCGATACGGATACTAAAGAAGATTAACCTCTCCCCTATTTCGATCGTTTTTCCGACTTCTACCTAACGCTAATAGAAGACGGTTCCTATAGAGCGTTTATAGTAGGCCGGCTCTTTAAGCTATAGTTATTAGTAAGGAAGGTATATAAAAGAGACCTCCTAGACCTACTAGCAAACTAGAAGCAGCTAGAAAGACACCCCTTTAGAGACTAGTTTTTCTAGGCCTAGAAAGACCACCTAGCCTTACACGAAGAGATAGGGTCTTTCGAAGAGGTCCTTAAGGAAAAAGCAAGAGGAAAATAGGTCCTTAGCTATAAGTAGGTCTTTATCTATAAGACTAATAAACACGGCTTCCTTTAAAAGTGCAAGGCCCGGCTAGTTATCTACGGAACTAGTAGGAAAAGGGGTTTACCTACTAGGGCAACTACCTTAGTAGGGATGTCTTTTCGGACCCTTATAGCTATAGCAGTAGAATTCGACCTCGAGCTCGATTAAATAGATATAGTTAACGCCTTTATTAACTGCCTACTTAAGGAAGAAGAAGTTATCTATATACGCCTTCTACTAGGCTTCTAATAGCTAGGAAAGGTTCTATGGCTTAGGAAAGCTCTATACGGATTACGAAGATCACCCCTTCTTTAGCAATAGCATTTAATAGGTTCCTCGAAGCCCTAGGCTTTACGAAAGTCCCTTAGGAACCGTATATAATATAAAAGGGTAAATTACGGTCTTCTTCTACGTCGACGATATTATCTAGGCCTACCTAAAGAGGAAGAGGCTGCTACTAGGAGGCTATACGAGGCCTATAATAAAGGTATAAGATAACTAGGCTAGGGAGCTAAAGTAGTTCCTAGGGATACGAATCCTTCGAATAGGTCCTAACGGATAATCTAGCTTACCTAAGACGCCTATATCGATAAGGTCGCTTATAAATTCCTTCTTAATTCCCTCGATAAGAAGCTTCCCTCTACGCCTATATTAGACGAAGAGCTTTTACCTAATCCGTCCTTTTAAGCTAGGGAGCAAGAGAAATACTAATATTAATAAAAGGTAGGCTCCCTGCTTTTTTTAGCTATTTCTACTAGACCGGATATCTCTTTTACGGTCTCCCGGCTAGCTAGGCATAACTAGAATCCTAGCCCTAGGCATTAAGAAGTAGTAGATAGAGCTATCCTTTATCTCTATTTAACGAGATTATATAGTCTACGCCTAGGAGGGCTAGAAAGGAAGAAATAAGCTATAGAAATTTTCCTCTATTTAAGCGATTCGTCCTTTATAGATAATTCCTTAGATAGAAAGAGCTTATAGGGTATATTATATCCCTTTTAGAGGAACTATTGCTTAGAGCTTCGAAATAAGCTACTATTATAACTTTAAGTATAGAGGCAGAGCTACTAGCTCTTTTAGAAGCGTTAAAAGAAGCGATTTTCCTTAGCCGGCTAATAATATCGTTACGACTATAAATTCCGTCCCCGTTAGCTATAGAATACGATAATACGTAGACTATACGGATTCTTACGGAGGAAAACAGTAAGCTGTCGACCCGGCTACGGCATATCGATATCTACTAGCATTGGTTACGCTAAGAGGTCTAAAGGGGACTTATTTCCGTCCGTTAGGTTCTAACGGCATTAATAAAAGCCGACGGTCTTATAAAGCCCCTGCCGAAGCAGAAGCTAGCTGTCTTCTTATAGTAAATTAGGCTAGAAGACGTTCGAGAGAAGCTGTCCTTAGAGGCCCGCCTTAAGAGTCTACGAGAGGAGCTAATAGCCCGTACGAGAAGGTAACGTCTATAGCCGAAGAAAGGAAGAGGTTTTCCCTTTAGAGGGCCCCTATTTTAATTAGGCTTTTCCTTCTAAGAAGGCCCCTCTTATAGGACTTTCCTCTTTAGGCCCTTTTCCTTAAGTAGGTCAAAGAGCCTAGGGACCCGAAAGGGCCCTGCTCCTCGAGTAAAGGGAGAAGTGCAGAGCTAAGAACCTCCTCTATACGCTCACTAGCCGAAGCATATTAGCTATGCCCTTACTATAAGGGCAGGCTATAGCTAAGGGGGTGTGTCATGAAGTGGCTAATTCGCAGTTCTCGAAGATATCCCTTAGTAAGAGGACCAAGGAAGCTAAAAACACCCGGTATAGAAGAAGGAGCTAAAAAGAAGGTGCAGAAAGAAGAGTAGGGGCATAAGGGGAAGCATAAGTAGCGAGAGATAAGACGGATGTGCCGGAAACGGCTGCAAAGGAAGGAAAAAACCGGCAAAAAGCTCGGTAGTTAAAAGGACATTAGTAGCTTCTTTAAGCAGGATCTTCTTTGTTAATTAAGATGCTAGACGGGTATAAATAGGGGCGTTAGATAAAGGAAAGAAGGATAATTAAGGCAATATAACAATCACTCCCCTACCTTTATTAGATATACTTCTCGTATCTCTCATGAGAACTAGTAGCTAGCTAAGTTACGACGTAGAGCTTATTAGGAGACCGATAATAAGCTATAGAAGGAGTTTTAATATATCTTACTTAAAAATTTTCTTATTTATATAGATTTATTTAACGTCGATACTAAGTTTCTTTATTAAATTCTTTTAAAGCTAGAGTAGTTATTATTCTTAATTAAAGCTTCTATTTATATCTATAATAACGCTAACTTACTTAATAAAACAGCGTAACCTCTCTAGTAAGCTATATATAATAGATAGTAATATACTTTATATTAAGCGCGCCCTATATTTATATAGGAGCTTAGTTTAAGATAGGGGGATACTTTCCTTAACCTAGTTACTAAGCGCTACTAGCCGGCCTTTACTCTAGAAACTACTTAGTGCGTTACCCCTTTAACTTATTATTAGCTTACGACGACGTACTCTTAATCTAAAGTCTATCTTAATATTCTAATAAGATAGCTTCTAGTTAACGACGGCCTTTATCTCGCTTACCTATAAGTATAAAGCGTATACTAGTTACTAGAGATTATTTAGATACTCTATCGATATTATACTTAGTCCTTTAATAAGTATATAATTTTATAGTACTAATAATTTTAAGGGTTATATCGTCTACTTTAGAATATAGAGTACCTTTAGTAGCTAGTTAAGTTATAATTAGGATCTACTAGTACGCTTAGAGAAGAACGGGTTAAACCTTAAGCTTATTCCGCTATATACCTTTCCTAGCGTACTACTAAACTACTTTATTAAGGACTACGTTTACTAGTACGATTACGATACTAAAACTATTAAGTTTCGCCTTATTAAGGATCCTTAGAGTTTCTACGAGGATAACTAGTCTCTTAGCTAGCATAGCTTAAATTAAAAGCTTACTTAGAGTAAGTACCTATACTTACTATACCTTAGGAGTAGCTTAGTAGAGTAAATTATAGGAATTCTATCCCTACTTAAGGCTCGCCTAGATCTTTATATAGTGCTTAATAGGGATACTTACCTTCTTTTTATAGAGCTCCTATAACTATAACTTAGCTTTTAGCTTAAGCTAAGGGAATTAGTAATTCGATTAAGGGAATTCCTAGGGATATAGGTCGATAATAACTAGTCTTTTAAGATACTTATAGGTTTTAAAAGTAAGCTTATCTTATAAGACGTTAATAATATATAGTATAGAAGGGTTATTATACTATAAGCTAATATCTAATATTAGATAAAATAGTATAAGACTTTTAGCGTATATATAGATACTTTAGAAATATATAGTACCGCTTATTAAGTATAGGCCTATTTTATTAATAATCTACTCTATTAATAAAGGATAATAGTAAAGTAAAAGTAAGCTTTACCAAACACCTTTATACGCTTGACCTATTCCTATCTAACCTATTTACTTACTAAATAGGAACGGAGTAGGCTCTAAAGATCTTTAGGTTAGCTATAGTTCGCTCTATTAGCTACTTAAGTTAAGTTACTATAGATATATTAGTATCTATTACTACTCTTCCCCCGCTCCTTCTATCTACCTTATAAGAGATATAGGTAGTTAAGTAGTCGCGGTATCTAAGCTTCCTAGTATAGGACTCTCGTTTCTATAAAGCTACCTAGGGTATCCTTAATAACGCTTCTACGATTAACTTTCTATCCTATAAAGGCAATCGAGCCTATTATAAGAAGGTATAAGCAATAAGCGTAGAATCGGGTAATCGATAACGTAAGCGGAAGGATCGGTCGAAGGAGTATAGGGTAGGATTTCGTCCGGAATTTATAACGAGCATATAAGGGGCTGAATAATATATTAAAAGAATAGCGTTGTAAAAGATGCTTGCAAACTTACTTATTCTATCTACTACTCTTAAGGAAATCCTTTGTCTTTTATAGACTATTACTCGTTAACTAGTAGACTAATTAGTTAGCTTTCTAGCATATTCTATAGTGATTAAAGCTCTATCTATAGTATATCTTCCTAACTTAGTAGGTAGTCTAATTATAGCGTGATGGTTGACGTAAGACTATGGGTTCTAGTATAAGTAGTGGATTTAACTAGAATATTCTATGCCCTACCTATTCTCGTATCGCGGATATCTTCGGAACCGCTAGGCTAAAATAGGCAATAGGGTATCCGTTCTGCTCGTAATTAGCTTATGCATTTTATGCATATTTTTGTTCATGAGGATAGGCTTATCCTAACCCTTTCCTAGAGGAAGGTATAGATATCTAGTAGAGGTCTTTGTCTTTTAAGGGTTATTCCTTAGACTATATTATAGAGCCTCTTTTACTAGCTTATTCTATAAAGCCTCTCTATGCCTATTATTTCTTTATAATAGTAAAATAGGAATATAAGGGTATATTCTTATACCTATCTAACTATAATACGCTAAAATATACCTTATTAAGTAAGAAATTATATAAAGGGCTAGCTAATATATATCTAGTTTCGGCTAAATACTTTACTAATAGGTATAATAAGTTCTATATATTAAGAAACTATATAAGATAACTAACCTAAGTACGCCGCGTAAGTAAGATAGTATACTATATTAACCGCGGCCTAAGTTCCCTACTATATTAAGTTTCTCTAGACTTAGTAAACTATCTATATAGTTTAATTTAAGATTAAATAGTAAAAGGAAAAGTATTTCTAGAGTTTAAGATTAAGTATAACGTTAAATAGCTTAAAGATCCTAGAATATCTTTACCTTCTTTTTAATACCGCTTATATTATACCTTTTAGTATAATTAGCGATTTCTTAATATATTCTAGGTAATAGGATAGCTAGCGATACTATCTTACGTAGATAATTACGATAAGTAGCTAGTATAAGCCCTCTTATTATTCCTTTTCTTCCTTATAATATCTATAACTACTTTACTTATAAGCGGCTCGTTTAATTTAGTAAAGGGCTATAGTATATAAAAAGAGTAGCTTTAGGTTTAGATTTATAATATAGCTTTGCGTTACGATTAGTACTTAGAGAAATTCTATTATACTTTCTAGTAAATCTAGCTAGAAACTTTAATATAATAGTAATAGGAGTATAAGAGTAATAAAAAACACGCTATAAATTTATTTTAGTATTATCTTATTTAATAATAGCTATATACTCGTTTTATTTAGCTATAAGATACCTTATTAAGGACTTATTTTAGCGTTTTTATAAGAGTCTTTAACTATTATAGATTATAGGCTTAGGCTATAGCCTAAGCTTTATAGTTATATATAAAGGGCTAGATCCTATATATATATATATAGGCTAGCTACGTATAAAAGAGCTCTATATAGCTTATTAATATTATCCTATAAATAGTACCTACAAAAGAGATACTCTTATAGGTAGGGGACTATAGTATAAGGAGATAGCGCGAAGCTTATATAGCTATAAAATTCGATTACGCTAGCCCTATAGAGCTACTTATCCTTATAATTATACCTACTAACTATAGCGAGTATATAAGCTAGTTAATAAAGGTAGTATAAGGCTATAAGTAAACGCTGCGTTTCTAGAAGCTCATAAGCGCACGCTATATAGTAGCGATAGGATTACCGCTCCTTTATAAGATAAATAACTAGCTATCGATATAAATAAGGATACCTTAATATTAGCTACCTATATAGACTAGGCTAAACGTAATAAGAAGACGCTATCGACTACCCCTTATACTACCTTATACTTAAAGTAGCGAGCAAAGTAAGTAATAAGCGAGGAAATTAAGAAGAGGAAGGCTAACGGCCGCTACTTATATTATAGCGCGTCTATATACTTTATATTAAAATGCTCCTTCCTTTTAGCTAAGCGGCCTATAACGGTTTAAGTAGTAAAGATAGAACCGCTCCTTACCTTAGATAATAAGAAGGACTTTACCCCCCTAAGCTTAAAGGAAAAAAAGTAGCTCTAGAGTAAAGATAAGCTCTAGAGCCTTAATTACTAATACTAGTAAAGGAAAAGAAAGAATTATCCTTATATAAAAAGGCCTACTTTAATATAGGTTATAATTAATAACTCCTTACTTATTACTGCCCTTATAGATATAGGCTACTAGTACTACGCCCTAGTTAATAAAGCGCTTATATAGAGATATAAGTACTAGTAAAAAGATCGCTTTAAGGTAAGTAAAGGGCGCCTTAGGTATAATAGAGGGTATAGTAATTAAGGGCATTATATAGCTAGCTATAAAGGTCGACGGTTACTATAAGCTTATTATAGCTTATATAATCTACTAACTAGAGTTTCCCTTAATCCTTAGGAAACCCTAGTTATTATATATAAAGTTATACTTAGTTCTATACTAAAGGAAGCTATAGTTTAGGCACATATAATAGTAGATCCGCTATAACGATAGTTTTATAAGTATAAGACTAAGCGTACGAGCTTTATACTTAATATAAAAGTCCTTACCTCTATCTTTATAGGAACTATATAATAGGTAGAGCGGGGGTAAGGCTAGGCAGCTAATACTATAGTCTACGTAGTTAGCCTAGTAGATATTAATAAGGCCCTTTAAATAAAGAAGCTAAAGTCGCCCTTTAAGCTATAGTAGTAGATACTAAAGCGCTTTTATAACCTCCTATTACTATTTAAGTCCTAGGAAGTAGATAAGCTTAACTTATATAAGCTAGGGGTAAACTATAAGATCGTACTTTATATTAATAAGAAGAGGTAAAAACTACCTATACTATTTAGACCGCTATATAGTATATTATATATAGAGCTACTAATACTAAAGAAGACGCTAAGGGACCTCTTAAATAAGGGTTTTATTTAAGTAAGTAGCTTTAAAGTAAGAGCGCTAGTCTTATTTATATATAAACTAAGGGGCAGGATATAGTTCTTGTTACGGCCAGGCACATACGAGCCTTGACGGCTATAAAGATGTATTGGCACTATGAACAAAGACTCAAAGCTAAGGAGCAAGAAAGGAAGACTAGACTACACGACCGAGCGGGCCTTATATAGACACGAGGTCGCGCGTGGGCACGTGATGCTGCTTGGGCACGTGACACTGGTGAGGTTCTGCGCTGGCTCTCTACGCCGGCGCCCAGGGTCGTGACACTACCCCGTCTAAGGCCTTGATATGCGTATCAAGGTAGTCAGTCGTGGCGGCGGGTTCTTGGTTTCACGGCTTTCTCTGCTGTGTCGTCATCGTCTCGTTCCTCGCAGCCCTCCTCCGCTGCAGCACATTCGATCCAGTATTGCAGGTTGACGGGTGGGCCTGCTGCGTCCGGATGTTCATCGTGGAAAATCTTCAATGCCATTGGTGCGTTACGGAAATTCCTAGCCGGGTACCAGGTCTCATCAGGGTCACATCCCTTCCATAAGACCTGGTATTCCAGTCGTCGACTCCTACCGGTTACTCGAGACTGCTGGACTTGATCAACCTCCCACTCGGGTTCTCCGTTGATCTCCTCGGGTGGCGGAGGTGACTGGATCTGCTGGGGCAAGGGTTATCGGCTGCTTTTCGAAGACGGTCGGCGTGGAATAGGTTCTTCATTTTGTACGACTCGGGCAGCTGCAGTGCGTAGCTATGACCGCGTTCTTCCAGGATTACGAACGGACCTGACCATTGGTTATCTAGCCGAGTAGTCGGAGCGTTCGTGGCGAAGCCTTTCCTGCTGAGAAAAACTCGGTCACCGATGGCAAAGTCGGTTGGTCGTCGTTTCCTATTAGCCTGTTCCTTCTGACGTTCTTGAGCGGCGGTGGCAGCATTCCTGGCGTCTTCCTGGGTTTCCTGGGCGGTCTGCACAAGTTCCCTAGCTCTGGCGGCGGGTCCGGTGGCAGCGGTCTTGTCAGTCGGGGGCAGTGACAGGGGGTTCCGGATATCTCGGCCTAGGGCTACTTTTAACGGTGCCATGTCGATGGAAGAGTGCCAAGACGAGTTATGGGCGAAGTCGAGGGCGGGCAGCAGGGAACTCCAGTTATCTTGATGCTTCGTCACGTAGAATCGTAGCTTTTGATCTAGGTATTGATTTGTAACTTCTACACCTTGGGTCTGAGGGTGTAGGAGCTTCCATGACGATGCTTCGTTCCCGTGAGCCGGTTAATCTCTGCGAGGAAGGCAGAAATAAACTGTCCAGCGTTGTCAGAAATCCATACGAGGGCATACCGAAGAAACGATAGAGGTAGCGGAAGTAGCGGCTAGCTAAGACTTCTGCCGTATCGTTTTTCTTTCCTGGGAGCGTGGCGATAATCCGGCTTAGCTTGCAGACGAAGGTCCAAACATAGTCATATCCGTAACGGTCTTTCGGCATATCCTTCCCGTCACATTCGACGTGCTCCCAAACAGAGGTCGGTACGGGCAGTGGATGGAGCAGTCAGGGTCTTGTCTCGAGGGGTTTTGTTGCGGCGGCAGTCGTGGCAGTTCCGAATATAACGACGGATATCCTCCTTCATCCTTGGCCAGTAGAAGTCTCGTTGGAGCAGCTTGATCACCTTGTTCTGTCCGGCGTGAGCGAAGATCTGGGGTTCGTGGGCTTCGCGAATGAGCGCGGTCTGAAGAAACGTCTGCTTGTCTGAGGTCTGGGCTGGTACGACCAGGTGTGTTCCATGGGTACCGAGGTCTTGGAGGAGGTTCTCTTGGCGGATCAACGAAACGAGTTCGGCTCCTTCGGGACCGAGTTCGGGTCTAGTTCTGGGCGGTCTTGATCGGGCGTCTGCTGTATCCTCGGTCTTCTGGGGTCTGTAGGGCACTCGTGGCCCTCAGAACTAATGGTCTAGTAGGCTTAGGTTCGGGACTAAAGTTCTGAGGGCAGGTTGCCGGCGGCCGTAGGGTCTAGAGAGTCGGTCGCGAAGCCTAGCCTTTCCGGAGGATCAGGGTCACCGTGCGTTCCTCGGCTTCCGGGCCTTTACGGTAGGGAGCTCCGCTGTCTTCCTGGAGAGGGCATCGGCGACTACGTTCAGTCGACCGGGGCGGTAGAGGAAACGGATGTCGAACTGGGCGAGAAAGTCGGACCATCTGATCTGTCGTACCGAGAGCAGGCGCTTCGTAGAAATGGACTAAGGCTTCGTGATCGGTGATCACATCGAACTTCTGGCCTAAGAGCTCTGGGTAGAAGTGCTCTAGACTCTGTACGACGCGAGCTCTCGATCTTGGATTGGGTAGGCTCGCTCGGCCGGGGTCATGGTCTTAGAGAAGAATCCAACGGGCTTCCAGGTCTGATCAGGCTGTTCCTGCCATAGAACACCAGCTGTGGCATTCCGGGAGGCATCGGTCTCCAGTCGGGTCGGCAGTTCTGGTCTAAAGAAGGCGAGGACCGGGGCTTCGATAGCCAGGCGCTTGAGTTGATCAAATGCTTCGCGTTGCTCCGGGCCCATCACAAAGGCAACATCCTTCTTAAGCAACCGGTTCAAGGGTTCTGCCACTCCGGAGGCGTGGTAGCAGAAAACACGGATGAAGTTGCATAGGCCAACGAATGATCGGATCGCGGTGCGGTCTCGGAGGTCTTCAAACTTCCAGTCTTGTATCGATCGAACTTTCCGAGGGTCGACACTAAGGCCCACACCGGCTTCAAGCAGAACGCCGAGGTAGTCAACCTTGGTCACGTTAAATCTAGACTTCTTGATGTCTCCCTGGAGGTTGGCCTGATGGAGTCGCCAGATCACTTCTTGACAGTCTTTCCAGTGGTCTTCTTCTTTATCCGAGTAGATCAGGACGTCATCTGCGTAGGCGCTGGCGCACCGGTCGAGGAGATCGTGAAGCTGCGCGTTGATAAACTGCTGAACCAGGCGGGACCTACCTTCAGACCGAACGGGAGGACTTTCCAGCGGAAAGTTCCGAAACGGGTGCGAAGGCGGTCAAATACTCGAGTCAGGGTCCATGCGGAGACGGTGGAAGGCCTGGATCACATCGATCTTCGTGAAGCGTTGAGCTTCACGGCAACCAAAGCAGTACCTTCGAGGGACGGAGCGGGCGTGATGCGACTTTTAAGATGATCGTTCATCCAACGGTAGTCGATGCAGAAGCGGCGGGCGGTCGTGTTCGGTTTCGGAGCGAAGAGGACAGAAGCGGCGTGCGGACTCGGATCGGGCTCGATGAAGGCTATCTCCGGGGGGGGTCGACAGTCTCTTTCTCTAGAGGCAGATACTTAACGGGCGTGCGGTACGATGGGGTCCTGTCGGCGAAAGAGGCTTCTCAAGCTCTAGGACTACATCGTGACCGGGTCGGCTCGAAGGTAGGGTGTGGGCCTCTTTCTTCGAGAAGAATCCCTCTAGATGGGTGAGCTGGGGCGGTGAGCGACTACGGACACAAGCAACATGCTCAGGTCTTCTCCTGAGGAACGGAATGCTTTGTCCCTGGTAGGTCTTCTGATCCGGGAGACTTTAGCAACGGTTCGAGCACTAGGGACGGTCTGGTCAAGGCCGGAGCTTGGCTCGAGCTGGACTGGATCCCGGGGCATCAACGGTTCGAGTTCGTTCCACTGTTCGAATCTCTCGTGAGACTCTACTTGGCAGACCAGGGCGTTAATCAGGGCTTGATCTTCGGAGGCTTGGACCGAGGCGACGGAGACGAAGTCGGTAGCAGGGGCGGTCGTGAGCTGAAAACGGACAGACTTCTTGGCAGACGGAGACTTGGACTGAAACGACGGAGACGGAGTCGGTAACGGGGTCGGGACAGAGGCCGGAGGAGCTTGATCAGAGCGGCGCCAGTTCTTGTGGAGGATCCGGTAGCGTTTCTCCTCTTTCTCGAGCAGGCGGTTCCGCCTCTCAGCGTCGGCCTGGATCTTAGGGTCGATCCGACCCGAGAGCGGGGCTTGACGAGAAGCTGGATCGTCGGGGAGAACTTGGCGAGGGCAGGAAGATCATCTGGCCAGATGATCTGTCGGGCGGCGCAGTCAAGCAGGAGGCACTTCTCCGCATCCAGAAAAGACCGATAAAGATATCATGGCCACACTCAGCTATATCAAATGTCTCGTTTGCGAACGAACGGCCATCGATGACGAAAGTGGCGACCAGCTGTTTCTGGATATAGCCGGCTGGCTTTCCACGGAAGTCTTGGAGGAATCCGACTCGGGAGCTCCTTAATCTGGGCTCGAGTCTTTGGGCGGCGGACTGGGCGAAGGTTGGGCTAACCAGCAAACGGGTTTCGGCTCCGGTATCACAGAGGGAGCGGGCAGGTAAGCTCACACCATCCACTTGGACTTGACTTGGCAGAGTGAATGACTTGCTAGACCTACTCGCTATCTGTGACACCTTAGGGACCATCAAGGAGTCTTGTGATGGTCCTATTCGTTTCGAATCTTGATCAGAGTCGTTGGCAGGGACAGGGACGGAGGCGACACGGGAGACAGCATGGGTGCGGTCGGGACAGTCGCGAGAGAGGTGCCCTGTTTTTCCACAATAAAGCAGGTGCCATTATCCCAATGGACCCTTTTCTCATCGTCGGTCAAGGCTCTGCCAGCATCACGCGAGGTGATGGGGTCGAGCCGGTCTTGTTCGGAGTCTTGGCGGTAGTCGGAGCAGTCTTAGTCGGCGCGCGGCGAGATCGGTCGGAAGAGCGGGAGTCCTGTGTCTGCCTCATACTCCTCTTCTGGCAGTGGACAGCGTCCTTAATGAACCCACAGAAAACCTCGTAGGTCACGGACTCGTCACGGGTCTTGGTCAAGAGGCTGTTATCTAGGTTGGCCGGGATGTGCTGCCACAAGGTATGCTTCATCTGGTCCTCGGGCACACGACCGGTCGCAGTTAAGTAGTCAAATTCCGCAAGGAAGTCCACAATGTCGGTCTTCCCATTCACGGTAAACTGGAGGCGTTGCAGGCGGTCAAGAGCCTCGGAAAGCTCATTCGGATTGCCATAGGCGGACTCGAGGGCTTGGATCATCTCTGCCACTCCAGAGAAGGGTCGAGTGTCAGAGGAGAGCGGTTTCAAGTGCTCGGCGGGCTTTTCCTCGAGCAGGTTATACAGACAGACCATCCGGCTGTTCTCAGTCCGGAAGGTTCGTACGTCTTCGTCAAATTTGTTCTTTATGCTCAGGATGAAGGAATGGAACTCGTCCTTCTTTCCTGAGAACGTCGCGGAGGCCTTGATGCGCGATTTGGCGGCGTCGCTGTACTCGGGGTTCTTGCCCTCTGGGAAGGGGGCAAAAACAGGCCAGGCAGCTTTGCCTGTTGGTCGGAAGGCCGGGCCATTTGGGCCGGCAAAAGCAGTCGAGGGCTCCCGGTGCTGTCGATTTGATTCAACAGACAGAGAGCGTTCATTTAGACGGGCCGTTAAGGCCGCAATCTAATCAGAGGCAGGGCTTCCTCGGATATCATAGTCGCGAGGTGATAGGTGTCGGAAATGATACCACGCGGAATCACGGTCAGATGCCTGCACGAGCAGGGACGGTCGGAGGTCAGACGGGACGAATCCCTTGGTCGGAACGGTTGGTCGGACGGCTACACACACGCGTAGTCTTGGTCGGAACGGACGTGATCTCAGCCTTGAGGATCACTTGGTCGGTGGTCGAGTCTTGGTCGGAACGGTCAGAACGGATGCGCTGGATTTACGTCAGGCGCGTGTGACGTGAAAGCTCGGTGCCTATTTGCTTAATCGCTGGCAAGCGATCTTATTGAGCTTTGAGTAGTGTTACGGCCAGGCACATACGAGCCTTGACGGCTATAAAGATGTATTGGCACTATGAACAAAGACTCAAAGCTAAGGAGCAAGAAAGGAAGACTAGACTACACGACCGAGCGGGCCATATAGACACGAGGTCGCGCGTGGGCACGTGATGCTGCTTGGGCACGTGACACTGGTGAGGTTCTGCGCTGGCTCTACGCCGGCGCCCAGGGTCGTGACAGTTCTATTATAACTATAGGGCTCTAAACGTAATTATAAGGCTAGACCGCTACCCCTTACCTAATCTTAGATACGCTCTATAACCTCTTAAAGGTAAAGTAGTTTATAAAGCTAGATATAAAATAAGTATTTTATAAGGTATAGATCTTAGAGGGTAATAAGTAAAAGATAGCGTTCTATATACGCTATAGCTTATTTAAGTAGCTTATAACGCCCTTTAGCCTCTTAAGAGCGCCTATTACCTTTTAGTATTATATTAATAATATACTTTAAAACTTCCTTAATAAGTTCGCTTTTATATATATAAATAATATCCTTATCATATAAGTGCTCTTATAAGGACTATATAGAAAGTATAGAGGTCTTAAAGCGCCTCTAACTATAAGCTCTACCTTAACTATAAGTATAAATTTAAGGTTAAGAGGGTTAAGTACCTAAGCTTTATTATTTATATATATAAGTATATAAGCGGATCTTATAAAGATCTAAGCGATCTAGACTAAGCGGCTAACTATATAAATAGGTATATAGAGCTTCCTTAGGTTCATGAACTATTATAGGATATTTATTAGGGCTTCTCTTATATTATAATGCTTTTAAACGAGATTACTAAGAATAGACCGCTTTTCGTTAAGGGCTATATAAGAACGAGGCGTTTTATACGCAGGACTATTCTTATAAGCCTAGTGCTACTTTAGTAGGACTTTAACTAGTTTATATTAGTTAAAGTAAACTATAGTAGCTAGGTACTTAAAGGAACTTTCTTAAAGGTAGATAAGTAGAAGTTATTAATAGCGTTCTCTCTTATAAGCTAACCTTAGTAAAGTAGAATTACTATTTATAATTCTTAAGGTATATAAGTAAGCGGAATTTTAGGAATTGGAATTACGTAAGACTATATAATAAAGGAAGAAGGAGTATAAGGTAGGATTTTTAATAGAATTTATTAGTAATATATTAGTATATATAAGAGGTGTTAAAGTTAATAATTCTCTATTTATCTACTAGCGGACATACTATCTTTAGATAATTATAGCTAAACGGAAGAACCTTTCGGGACCAGATTTGAGCTACCGTATAGCCCTAAGACTAGGAAATTCCGTAATACCTCGAGTAAATCTAGAAGTGTCTTAGTTCTACTAATATTCGTGTTTAAAGGAGGTTAGTTATACTAGTATTCTTAAGAGGTCTTCGTTAGTATTCTAAGCTAGCTCTATTTCTTCGATTCCTAATTATATAATAACCGGCAACCCGTTTAATATATAATAACATATAAAATAACGAGCGATTCTTGCTCTATAGGATAAGATTTTGTCTATAATTAACATACTACTTATTAGCATATAATCGGGAGAGTATATTATAGCTGCTTTATTTATAGTAGGAATACCGTTCCTTATAATAATAAGATACTAGCGATTATTAGCTACCTTAAGTAATAGTAAGTAGAGCTCTAGAGCTATAAGAGCTTTAAGGTTCTTATAAACTATAAGAACCTTAAGTACTTTATAACCTACTAGTACCTCTTAAAGCGGTAAGCCCGCTAGCGGAGTATCTCTTATACTTTAACTTCTAATTAAGTACCGCTGGCGGGACTCTATAGTCTTAGACGCGCTTTCTTAGGGATTAAGACCGGCCGATAGGCGGATATCGAGGCCTAGGATCTATAGCTTATCTTATAAGCGCTATAGACTTATATAAGAGCTTCCTTAGTAAAGGAAGGCGCGGTACTAGTAAATAAGCTTTCCATATACTTTTACTAAATAAGCTTTCCCATACCTTTACCTTAGTTTAATAAGGAGGATAGACCGGCTTTAAGGGCGCGCGCAAGTAAGAGTATTTTAAGATAAGGCCCTTTAACGCTTATAAGATAAGATAGCGGCTCTAGACTATACCTATAAGGGTATATACCGCTATATAAAGTCTAGCGCTTAACGCTTAGATTTAAAGCTAAAGTTAAAAGTATAGGTAGCTAACTACTATATCGACCTATGGGCATCTATATTAATAGGGAGACTATAGGTACTAAGCGTACTATATACTATAAAAGCTAAGGAGAAGGATAGTCCGTTAGAGCTAGATAAATAGAACAGCTTTAAGGAAGCTAGTTTAGCTTATCTATAACTTTAGTATTTATAAGAACGGTGTTCCTACTATAAATAAAGCAGCTATAATATACTCTCCCGATTATATAAGCTAATAAGTAGTATATTAATTATAGACAAAATCTTATCCTAGGGCAAAATTGCTCGTTATTTTACATGTTATTATATATTAAACGGGTTGCCGGTTATCGTATAATCAGGAATCGAAGGAATAGAGCTAGCTTAGAATGCTAGCTAAGACCTCTTAAGAACACCACACGACCAACCTCCTTTAAACACGAATATTAGTAGAACCAAGATACTTCTAGATTTACTCGAGGTATCACGGAATTTCCCAGTCTT
>NW_025408703.1:0-40388 GCF_020360975.1 Hirsutella rhossiliensis | reverse complement strand
CCTAA
The DNA here is from genome assembly GCF_020360975.1 of Hirsutella rhossiliensis. Classification (NCBI taxonomy): domain Eukaryota; kingdom Fungi; phylum Ascomycota; class Sordariomycetes; order Hypocreales; family Ophiocordycipitaceae; genus Hirsutella; species Hirsutella rhossiliensis. Next base: position 40,383 of record NW_025408703.1, on the reverse strand, counting down.
CCCTAACCCTAACCCTAACCCTAACCTAACCCAACCCTAACCCTAACCTAACCCTAACCCTAACCTAACCCTAAAACCCTAACCCTAACCTCTAACCTAACCCAAAACCCTAACCTAAACCCTTAATTACACTAAGGCTAAAGACTCTAGTAACGCCTATAGCACGCCCTGTTACTTCCTAGAAACGAAGTATAGTAATAGCCTCTCCGGCTACGGTCCTATAGGTTTATACTAGGTTTTAAACCCTCCTAAGTCGAAGGAGTTAAAAACCTAGGAATATATTAAAACTACCGCTAGGATATTAACGACTATAATTCTATATATTTATATAGGACTACTAGTAACGCGATAACGATTAGCCTATAAGACTCTATAGCTTATTTAATCTAGCTATACCTAAAGCTATAGACTAGTAAAGACGCTAACTACTTGTTTCCCTAACGCCTCTAGGAATAATAAGCGCGAATACTTAGTAGCGTATACGGGGTAGTAGATAATTATCTAAAGAAGGAAATACGCGAGCAAAAATAGGAAAGAGCTAAACGAGTAGCCTCGTAGGTAAAGGAGGAATAAAGGATATAAAGGGAAAGGATTATAGTAAAGGAGAAAAGTTCTATCGATAGTTTATTTACTTACTTATATACTTAGGAAGAGAACCTTACTTATTATTATCGCGCCCTTTCCGTTAGCATCCTAGGTCGGAAAGTCGCTAGGAGGAGTTTAACGGTAAGATCGTACCCTTATAGATATTAGCCCGTTAGGGGATAAGACCCCTAGTACTCCCCTTCTAACTTACTTCTAAGTATACTTAAAGGCGTTATAAAGACCTCGATTATCTAATTAGGCATCTTCCTTAATTATAGTTAATTTAAATTTTTAGTTTTCCCCTTTAAAGTAAAGGCCGCTAGTTACGCGACTCTAGTAGAGACGAAGAGGCATAGAGTAAAGAAATCTCTAAGACTTATATCTATAATCTAAGGCCCTTAGAGCTATATATAGGACCGATGATTAGATAATTACGCAGTTAATTACTCTACTAATCCTTAGCTACGTGCTACGCGCTTTAGGTATATGCCCTCGTCCCGTTAAAGTAGGCGGAATAGCTTTACTCCGCTTTTAACGGAGCATTATAAGCTCTTAGCCTACCGACTTAGCTATATTAGGTTCGCCGTAATTAGTACGGAGCTTTAGGAGGTCGGCTAGTCTATTTATACTAATACGCGTAAACGGCAAGAGATACCTTTATAGGCATTAGGATAGGCTCGCGTAAAGATAGTTAAATTAAGCGCGGATATCCCTATTACGTCGCTATCGGTATAGAGCTTCGCTTTTATATAAAGTAGCTATAGCTCGAGCTCTATAGAGGAGCTATCAAACTTACTAAGGTGCGGCAGTACCGCTCTTAGTCGTGCGGAGCCCTACTATTATAAGAGGTCTTAATTGCCGGGCGAACTAAGTATTACGTTCGCCTTAATTTTATAACTATAGAGTGCGGATATTTCGTATATATATACCGGCGTAGGCGGTTTAACTAGACCAGGTAATTAAACGTTGCTTTAAAGGCAGCTAAAAATAGCTATTCTATATATAGGATACGGAGAGGGTAAAATAAAGGGTAGATTATACTATTACGGAGTAGGCAAAGGCGTAGCTTAGGTACGGTCCGTTAAAGAAGGTTAATAATCTATAAGGGGAAAAGGAAGAGAAGTACGGCCTAGCTTATAGCGCGGAGGCCGCTTATATATAGACTTAGCCTAGACCTTAGCCTAGGCTATATAGGCAAAAGCCCTTATAAGAGATATAGTCTACCTTATACGACGAAATATTAAAATAAAACAACTAAGTAATAAATTAGATTTTAAGAAACTTAGACCGTTTAAGGTTAAGAAAACTATTTTAAAAGTTAACTATAAACTTTCGCTATAAATAATAATATAGATATACCTAATATTTTATATCTTATTATTAGCACTAGCGCTATAAAACGCTAAACTATAAGAAAAAATTAAAGTCGATAATAATTAAGAATATAAAGCTAAATAAATACTAGATATAAGAAAATAAGGTTAATAATAAGAGTACCTTACTAAGTAGAAAGGATATAGACGGAAGAAAATACTTAGGAACTACTTAAGCACTTAACCTACTATAGTTCTTTACTCTAATAGTTCTATTAAGCGAACCTTACTTAGAAATATAGGGTTACTAAGAATAGTATCTTAGTTTAATATATCTAAGGTACTAAACGATTAAACCTTATTAATAGTAATAGACTCCTTATTTAATAAATAAACCGATTTATCTTAAGAAGAACGCGTTATACTATCTTCTTTATTACCATGCCCCACCCCCCTTTCGGTAACACCCACCTTTCGGTAGCGCATTAGAAAATATCCCCACCAAAAGTCTACCATTTGAACTACATGAAATATGATCAGAACTTAACATTATAAACACAAAAATTATATCATTCCGTAGAGAAATGGACGCTCTTATATGTACCGGCGCTTTTTACCATTCGCCCGGATCTGGTGGTGACTGGAAGGGCTTCGGTGCCACCTTGACTTCGATCACTGAAGCTGTCTCCACCTCTGAGACCGCCTCCTCCTCTGTGTCAGAATTCAGCACAACGGCTATCTCTTGGCTTTTAATTTGGGAATGGCTTCCTCAGCCATCAAAGCTTCACTGAGAGTCATGAACCGTCTGTTCGGGTTCGGAATTGCTCTCTTCTTGCTCTCTGCAGCCGGGCCACTTCTTCCTCTAGCTTCGCGATTCTGTTGCTGTGCTCGGCAAGCGTCTGTTCTTGGGCTTCAAAGCCTCTAGCTATCACGGCGTATCGTCTCCGGGTGCCAGGAGTCTTGTTCTTTCCGAAATCGCGAATCTGGCGGCTGTTTCTTGGCGTATCATCAGAACCCAAAATGGCGCGGACTTTGGAGACGTCTCTACAATGTCCGCGTGAATTTCTGGATGCCGCAATGCCTTGGATCGTGAGATCGGCCAATTCCCAGTGACCTCCAGCCGGACAATATATTCTTTGCCGTCATTCCAACCTCGCGCGCTTTAGCATATGCCCGTATAAAATTGACCTTATGAACAGGCGCAGAATCGGTCAAACAGGTCAATTTCTGAAGTTCTTTCCGGTAAGCTGCCTTGAGGCATTGAATACACCGTTATCTAACGGCTGGAGGCCATGAGAGCAGTGGGCAGGAAGGTAACAGCAATAAACGTTGTTCAAAAGCATGTGGCCATCCATGCATCCTGGTCCCGGTTAACGGTAATTCCTACAGAGGTGGATAAAGAAACGCACCGTTGCATGACTTCCATGTCCATCTAATATGATCAGTCTAGCATCTGAGGCATCGGCTGGTCGCGTCTGGGGCAAATAGACCTCTCAAGCCACTCAATAGCGATATGGTTGTCCGTCCATCCGTTGGGCGACGTTATGTAATGCCAGTCGGCTATTTTGCCGAATTCCGTCAAGAACCACTGTTTCTGAAGTTCTTTGCCCTAAAGATAATGCCAGGGTAAGGACACGGCCGTCCGCGGTGATAGCTTCAATAAATGAGGTCCAGTTGCGGGACTGTGGCCCTTTCAGAAGGGCCTTCCGTTTTGGTCTGCACTCCCAACCACAAGACTATCCAAACCTGGCAAAAGAGTCTGGTTAGTAAAAGTAATGAAAGACAAGCCAAATACTCACCAAAGCCAGACATAATACCGCCTTCGTCAACATTCACGGTATTTTCTGGTTTAATCCATCCATACTCCTTTTCCTGATATCGAAGAACCAGTGAACCGCACGAGGCGTAAAAGCATTAAATCGGTTAGCTTCCTGACGTCTCCCACGCTTGTTCTTGATGTCCGGATGGCGATTGATGAATTTAGAGACCCAGTTGCGCCCCACTGTCCGCTCGTTGTTCAGTTGCTTCATAAGAGCCTCCACACATGCGCGGATCTGACTGTGGAGGGAGCATAGCCGAGAGACTCTTGGCGGAGGATCCAAGAAACCAAGCGAGCTTCCTGAGACTTACTCAAGAGTTGACGAGGCTGGATCTGATCAGCCAGGGCTACCTGGCCTTTGAGTCTGTCGGAAATAGACTGCTGAGGTATGTCATACTTTTGGGCGGCGCGGTACTGCGACAAGCCGTTTTTTGTGACATCAATTATCGCATTAGCTATAATATCCTCCGTATAAATACCCGAGGCCGCTTTAAGGTCATTTTGGTCATGTGGTGGAGGAATAACGAGAAGAATCCTCGTCAGGAGGCGGAAGGAGATTAGGGGTTGGATGGTAATTTCGCGCAAGGTACGCACAGGCCAGACCCTGTACAAACATTCAACCATCGAAAAGTAGAATTCAATCAATCCTCTATCTACTCCAAGTGACGGCTTGTGAATATCTTCAAAGCTGGCTGGAATCGGTGTAAGTGAAATTGATGGGTTTTGGTGATATTTCCTAATGCGCTACCGAAAGGTGGGTGTTACCGAAAGGGGGGTGGGGCATGGTAATAGCTTATATACCCCGCTAAAATAACTTACTACCTCGGTCCTTTAGGAAACGCTTCTATTTCTTAATCCGAGCTAGGCGAGCTATCGCTTCCTTTAATGCTTCTTTTACTTTCCGTTCGTCCGAATTAATCTTTTACTATTAATTTATAATACGATAAACTAGAAAAGAAGGAATATTAGTAAAAAAAAAAGGGATAAAGAAGGAAAGGGATAAAACGAACGGGCAAACGCTATATTATAACTATTATAAGAACGACTACGGAGGTATATTTAAAATACTAATTAAAACGCTCGCCGACCTTATAAGTTAGACCTAACCGAAAATAATAGGAGTAAGGTATAATTTTAATACTATAGATCTTAGTCTAAGATACTAGTTCTAATTATTAATACGATTTATCGGAATTATAAGAATAGGATTTTTAAATATAACTAGATATACTATTAGTAGTATATCCTAGGAAGGATAAGGGTTTAGCTCGATAGCTTTTAATATTATAATTATTACGATCTCTATTATAATCTTATCTTTAATTTTAATTACTTAATTACATAGTTATAGTCTACGGTCTCTAACCTCCGACTTATTACTAACGTAATATACTTATTATTGCTTAGACTACGCCCTATTATATCTATTAATATAAACCCCTCGATAGGTTTATCCCTTAGGAATAACACCGGTCGTTATAAAGGGGAAGACGGTTAGAATATAAGCTATATAGCCGAAGCGTAAGATGCTAGGCGCTATAGACTATAGAAGAACCGTTAATATAAAGGTTATATAATAGATTAGTTAGATTAGTTAGATCGGATAATCGATACTAAGTAAACTAAGTATTAATTAGTTTAATTAGTTAGATTAGCTAGATTAGTACTAAGTAGACTAAATAAGCTAAATATAATAAGCAATATCGTTATAGTAAGGTAACTATAGATATATTGCTACCTACTTTTACTCTTTTAGATAGATAGCTCTTTAGCTTTTAATATAATTATTATAATCCCTATTATAATCTTATCTTTAATTCCGATTACTTAATTACCTAGTTATAGTTTATAGTCTATAACCTCTAACTTATTACTAACGTAATATACTTATTATTACTTAGACCACGCCCTATTATATCTACTAATATAAACCCCTTAATAGGTTTATCCCTTAGGAATAATACCGGTCGTTATAAGTTAAAAGAATATTTATAAGTAGGATCTTCTTTATTAATTAAGATACTAGATAGGTATAAAGAGGACCGTTAGATAAAGGAAAGAAGGATAATTAAGGTAATATAATAATTACTCCCTACTATAATTACTGCCCTATAAGAATTAAATATCTCTGCCCTACCTATCCGACCTTACTTCTAATTTCACTTGTATTTTATATATACTTCTTATATCTCTCTTTATAAGAACTATATATACTAAGATTAAGGATTCTAACGGTATAATTAGATCTTAATTTAGTTAAGAAACTATAAAGATATAGGGGTAGTTAGCCCTATTTACTACTAAGAAGTAAAGTTATTACTAGACTACCTATTAAATAGTATAATACTATAGCGCTTAAACTTACGATAATCGCAATAGCTTTATTAAATTAAGACTAATTAATATAAGGAATATATTATTAGAAAGCCTACCTTTATAATTACTTTTATCTTAAAGGACTACGTTGCCGCAAAGGTACTATAGTACCTAGGCTACTTAAAGGATGCCCCATATACCCCTCCTTATAAAGAAGGTTATAAATATAACTTATAACTACTAGTTAAACGGTAAGAGCAGGCTATATAACCTTATTAATCGTAAGTTCGACTCCCTAGGGCGGAAGAGCAGGTTATATAACCACGCCCTAGGGGCCGGGCATAAACGGACCTAAAGGGAGAGGAAATAGCTTCTCCCATATCCTCTCCCTAGGTCCTGGCTTTTATTTTTTTATATATACTATTCGAGCACTAGCCGCCGAATAAACTTCCTTTTTATTATATTTACCTTTCCTGTAGGATATAATTAGGAGCCTCCCTATTTTTAGATAACCTCCTTAAATAGAAAATAAAGTAGCTGAATTTAATATTAGAATAGCCTTATATTTATTAGACTAAACGCTCTTCTACCTATTGCCTATTATCTAGAAGCTAGGGTAGCAAGGGTATATTAAGGAGAGTAGGTATAAGAGGCTATAGTTATGCCTAGTAGACCTAATAGTTATATATAAGGAAGCCCGCCTAACTAATATAACTCCCCTAGCCTAAGGACATTATATAGGCCTAACTTAGGTATAGGAATACCTTAATGCCCTCTTTTAGCTAGCTATATATAGTTACTATACCTATATAAGCCCCTCCCTTATCCTAATAGATAGACTAAGATATATATTACTTAATTTACCTTTCTATGCCCCTACTTCTTCTACTATGCTCTTAAGCCCCTGCTTAAGAGTAACCTTTTTTATAGACAATAAGATTAAAACTATAGATAATTCTTTTAAGTTTATATTTATATACGCGCCCGGTTTAATAAGAGATAACGTGGATCAACGTCTCTCGCTCTACCCTATATCCGACTTCTAGGCAAACCAGGAGCTAGGCTGTCTAATAAATTCTTTCGATCGGCGGGTTTTCAGAGATCTCCTATGACCTGTCCGGCTGTATAGTATGCTGAGCGCCTTAACACGGCGGGCAATGCCGTTTACCTATGCAACTGGAACCAGACAATCCTCGACTGTACTTGCTCACGCAAACACCAAAATGGACTCGGTCCTATTTATAACTCGGAGTTTGCGTATATTTTCGGAAACCTCTCGCATTACGATGTCAATGGCTATCCGTTCTATCCAACGGCTTCCGACTCGTATTTAAAGGTCAGGGGCTCAAGGTCGTGGTCAACATTTGCAAGCACAGGCAGACCGTGGCTAAAGAGCCACGAGACCTTTCAAGGGTTCGAGCGGCTTTTCCCACCCTAAACGAAACCGCCCTATATATGATGGGAGGTCCCTTTGAGGGTCTGTTAGCTTTCGACGGGCCCCGCTCTCATCTTGCCATCAGCAGACAGAGATTCGATGGAGAGATGCGCCTTCATCAACTCTCCCCACATGATTGAGCGACTGGGGTACTAGATGGGACACGTACGACCACAGCGGGCAGCAGCCAACAGTACCCAGGCTCGTTTACTTGTGCCCCCACACGCTGCGCCATGCAACTCGGCAAAAGATGCAATGCGGGGTGGCGCTGGCCAGTCAAATCATTTATTAGAGGAGGGTAGTAAAAATACAAATCAGTTCCCGCTTATTATAACCAAATCCGGCCTGCCTTGTTCTCTCACCGCTTTAGCTACCTGAGGCATTCGTTTGCCCTAGCATTGACTTCATCTGAAATCGTCCTAGCCTGTATGCTTTCTCTAACGGCTTGCGTTGGCCGTGGATTACATATCATGGCCGCTCGCAATTCGTTCTATATTGCTCCAGGTCTTGTGCTTCTCTTGGCAGTTCTTGGGTCTTATACCTATGGCACCAGCCTTCGGCGGATGACTCTCGTTCTGGGCGTGTTCCGAACGCCCGCAAGCCAAGACTCTATACAGCCAAAGGATGTCTCTATCATCGGAAACACCTTGCATTGCGAGGACCTTCACTATCATGAAGCAAGCAAGCTGCTCTTTACTGCTTGCGAAGATGTGGAATCTACCCGATATTCGTGGTTTCCACCTCTTGCCAACTTCAATAATCCGACAGCTGCCTCCAAGGCTCGAGGCAATATCCGGATCATTGACCCAAGAGTACGTCCGTTTTTGCTTCTTCCATGTCCTCATTTGCTCATTCGTAGCAGACTTTAAAGGCCAGGGCCTTGCACTTTGAAAATTTCGAACCGCCCTTCGTTACACACGGCATCGATATAATCGACGATCCTAGTAGACGGAAGGGTGAGGCTGTCTACGTTTTCGCGGTCAACCATAAGCCAAGCCGTGAGCACTTCCAAAAAGCCAACGCTAGTGCGCCCAAGAGTTATTCGGTGGTCGAAGTCTTTCACTACGTCATCGGATCCGACACGGTCCGACACGTTCGTTCAGTCTGGGATCCGCTCATAGCAACGCCCAATGACATTTTGGCCCTATCACCGACATCCTTCTTCGTGACAAACGACCACTACTACAGGGACGGATGGTTAAGGATGCTTGAAGATCTCTACTACGAAGCAAAGTGGTCTACTACGCTCTACGTCGAGTTTTCTGCCAGCGCCGGTAGTCCGACGGACGACAGCTACAATGTCAAGGCCTCGGTTGCCCTTGCCGGTTTGCATAACAATAACGGCCTTGGCCACGGGAAAACGTCACAGGACGTGTTGTTGGGGAGCGCGGCGAGCGGGGTGCTACATCTAGGTACATTTGAAGGCATGGACTCGAACAGCACAGCCCGCCGGATCGACGTCGTTGAATCGATTGAATTGGACTCCACCTTGACAACCCGAGCTACTTTTCGGACCCCTTCGCGAATGCACATTTGACGCCAGTGGCTTTATCGTCTGCGGCTTAACAAGAGCCGTCGATCTGCAGAAAACAGTCGTGACCCCATGCCAAAGACGGCGTCATGGTATGGAAGGTGGCACCCTGCGGGCCGGGCAGCAAACAAGCAATGCTCGAAATGATGTGGGCCTAGGGGATGGAGCAAACGCCTGCTGTTTCAGGATGATGGCAACCGAATTCGCAGCTCGAGCACCGCTGTGTTGGTTGCTACCGATCCCTCCATCAACGGGGTCGTCGCCGGGCGCAGCTTCGTCACAGGATTCTTGTCCAAGAGTATTGTGTCAATTGGAGTTGATTTGTGAGTCTAAGTGTTTACAGCCGGGGTGTGAGCGGCTTGTCGTATGGCGACTTGCGTTCTATGGTGCAAACTCCTCCCGTGATGGGACTTGTCACGCCACAACCTGAGCTGGAGAACAGATGAGACCTCCTTTTCATCATTGCCAATGCCCTAAGACACTCCAGGTATGGAACAAGCAAAATAGGCGATGGTCCCCTTAGAACGAGCCGGCAGGGTCAGCCACTATCAGGGGCCGAGGAAGCCGAGGCTTGGCTTGTCTCCCTCTATGCCTTCAAGCAGGGTTCGACACCAGGAGACCACAGGCCTTGAAGGGACTAGAATCTCCCTGTACACTTTCGGGATGTAGATGTCCATGTACACAGCGGGCGGAGAAACGAGTAAAATCTCATTTGCTTGCCACGGCTTTCCTTGAATAGTCATCCTAGTAACATGGGACTATTCGATTTGGTCGTTTGGCCCATGCCGGACCGTGCTGCTTGCCCAGGCTACACAAAAATTTAATTGAGCGCTTCGTCGCCCGGGGCGGCTCACACACCGATTAGACTTTGCTTAATATTCCCTACTCAGAACTGATTTTACCTTTGAGAATTTGGTGTTGATAAATGATCGCCTTTGGGTCGTCGATCCAGTCAAGAGTTCGATTGGCTGCCCAACGCCGGCTGGCCAGCTGTCACCAACGGTTGAGCTCAAGCCCTTTCGCCAGCATTCTGGTCCGGAAAGCGCCATGGGCATTTGGATTGAGGGCTGGAAGCCACGTGCTGGATAGAAACCTAGATGACGTATCTGGACTGTATATAGGGCGGCAATTTCATTGGTCATTAAAACAGAGCATCGCGGGCCGTGGCTTGAGTGCGGAGGAGATTAGTCGAGCGCTTGCGCATTCTTCTCGGCCGTCACAAAAGTTCGGCCTGTAAAGGAGCGTTTGGAATCCCTAAACAGTCAGAGACTACCTAAAAGTTGTAGAATAACTGGTCCTAAGTTCGTTCACCTAAGGTAGAAGGGGAGGTGTTCAGTGCAAGAGTGCGACCTCGTGGCATTAAACTCGCCGAGCTGCCACCATCTCTCCTGACGCTGCCAGTTGACCTCATGCTTACTGGGATAAATCATGATAATCCATCTCGGCCATAGATGCATCTTTCGTGAAGAAGATATAATATCCAATGCCAGACGCGCACGGTGGCGATTTCTCGCTCCAAATTCTTAGATCCTGCTTTCCGCCTCATGCAGGCTTCACGGATTCCAATCTCAGTGCTGAGGGAACTAGGTTAGGAGCGAAGGGGGTCCGGTAGCCGTGTCCCCTAAAGGTCCGAAAGCTCAACGCCTTTGACAACTCTCGGCACCGACCACACAAACCGGTTGGTCTCGTTCGCGGCCACGTTACTACTGCCTACTTGCCTTAACCTAGTTTGTCGCTTTCGGCGCCTTGACGCCAGACTGGGGCTTAAATGGTTGTAGACGAATGCCGCGCTTCTGCATGCGGCAGGCTGGCTTTCTTCTCGGCCGGCGTTCACGGCATACACCAAAGCTGTTGTCATCTTTACCGCCTAGGACGCGCCTTCTCGTCAACGATATGACGATCGTGCAGCCCTCCGCACAGCGGCGGTCTCCCTGACACTGTCGACCATGGTATACAAACCCGCCCTCCGGGCAACTTCCTGCGCGGCGTAACCATATGTAGCCGTCTGCCATGGATTCAAGTGATGACGTGACGGCGATCCAGGGCCTATGACTAGGTTTCTGTGTCGTCATCGTCGTTTTCATCAGCATTGCGCTCTATAACGGTGGAGCTCAATTTCCTAATAGCAAGCACCTTTAAGCAGTTTCGCGGCTTACTTTTGGGGCCTTGTCGTTGCAACATGGGGCATCGCCTTTAATGTCGTGGGCTACCTGCTCCAGCTCCTGCATGTTGACCCGGCGGGCTTCGTGCATTCCAGTGTCCTTATTGGCTGATGCACTATGATCACGGGCCAGTCGATCGACTTATACTCGCGATTGCACTTCGTCCTCTAACACCCGAAGCTCCTGCGCTACGTTCTCGCGATGATCATAACCAACGCGATACGCCTGGATATATCGGTCATAGTACTGGTTTACGGCTCTAACTCGAACAAGCTAGAACCGTTCGTGACGCCGTACTCCATTTTCGAGAAGCTGCAGCTGTCCGCCTTTACCGTGCAGAAACTCATTATATCGGGCCTCTATATTATCGAAACGACTAAGATTCTTCAATTGCTGAAGGGCGGCGCCTGCTGGACCGCGACGCGTCGTGAGCCACCTGATTATCGTCAACTTCTTTATCGTTCTCCTCGACGTGAGCGTCCTGGCCTGGGAGTTCACTGCAATACAATATCCAAACAGCCTGGAAGCCTGTTGTGTACAGCGTCGTTTAAGGTCGAGTTCACTGTTCTGAACCGGTTCGTTGAGTTTTCGCAGCTGCGGGAACTGGAAGCTCGTTGCAGCCAAAGAATTGCAATACCCGGACCGACCTGGCGCTAGAGAGTTGCTCGACGAGCACGCCCGCGACGCCAACAGTCGCCAACTACAGAGTGCATGCGCGCGACACACAACGCGACGAAACGGTTCAACAACCACGTGTCCGATCTGAAAGGGGCTGCTGGAATTGCTCTAGTCGAGGGAGGAAAGATTCGTTAGTTTCAAGGCGGCTCTAAAGAAATGGAAGAATACTCTAGACAGCTGATTCGGGAGACGGTGTGGCTCAAATCGTCCCTTCGATGTACTCCTCTCTACCCAGCACGGCGTCCGACTCCGGAGACCGATCGTGCATCCCGTGGGGCCATGGAGACAAGGGCGGGAAGGGAAGCTCATGATGGGGAAAGCAAATACCGCCGTAACCAAAGCACAGACTGCAGGCACAACGCCAGGGCGTCCAGGACCAGTGGAGTCTGGGCTCACGAAAGAAATCATCCTCCTCCTGCTTCACACCACTCACGTTCCCTGGTCCCATCACGATGCTCTGGCTGACAGCCAACATGTCGCATTTTGTAAACGTCGATTTATTGGCGACGGCCACCAACGCCCAATATCTCCCAAACCTCTTGGGGGGCGCCGTCAAGCCAGCCATCTCGTTCCTGTCGTATTCACCCGACTTCTACGACGTTATGGGCCACGGACGGCGCGCATGGTTTGGGATCTGCCCTGGGAGGCATTTCACGAAGCCGGCGTCTACAACAAAGAGGACAGTTCCTCAATATCACGTCCAACTACAGGAGCCCGGGAACAGCATCAACATCACTGTCGTCTCGCTCGACTCGGACGACTACGGCTAATACCAGCATTTCGCCCACCGCCGTCGATGCCTAGGCAAGTCTACCGCTTCGAGTCGGATACATGAGTTGATTAGGTCGTAGCAGACGGCTTCGTTTAGCTAAATGGCATCGAGTTTTCGCTGGACAACAAACTCGTCTACGTCTCCGACACTGGCAGCCAGCAGTTTGACGTGGTCACCGGGCAGCCGGCAACCATCTATGCCTTTGACGTCGTCGAAAACAAGCGGCTAGTTAACATGAGACTCTTTTCGTATTCCGACGTGGGTTTCTCGGATGGCATCCACTGTGATACCAAGGGCAACGTCTGGGCAGGTGTTGGCGACGGCGTCCACATCTGGAATCCCGATGGCGTGTTGCTTGGCAAAATTCACATAGGCGAGACTAGCAACAACTTCGCCTTTGCCCCTGAAAAGCGTTTGTTTTCCTCCAACTATCGACTATGGGTTGTCGAGAACATCAAAGCCCAAGGCCGGGAAGTTTGCAAAGATTTCGGCATGGGTGGTTGATTGCACTCGGTGCGTACAATTTCGCCTGGAAGTACTAAAGACCGGGGCAATGCACTGGGCACATACGTTGTCGCGAACGCCGCAGCTTGAAGAGTGTGTATAGTGTGCTTCATCATCAGGGTGGAAATCTTGGCGGTTGTTTGACCCATGGATTTGTAAATGCAACTAAACAGACTTGTAATGATGAGTTTTCTGGACTATATACATAATCTGCGATGCGACATAAAATGCCACCCACTCGTAACTATAGTTGGTCAAAGCATTGCAACGGTGACGCTGTAACGCGCTGCGACTCTATGGTCAGTGTAAGTGTGAGTTCTGCCGCCTATCCATTGGGGGTCGGCAAACATCTCTTGTAACGGGGGATACATCGCGTTACTACATATGAACCTTCTTGCAAAGAATTGCCGACCAAACCAAAAACAGATTGGCCGTGTATGTCGAGAAATATTCTTAATGAAGCTCGCTTGGAATATAAAATTCTAACCCACGACGTTGGGGGCTTTTAACTGCCTCTAACTTCAAAGCTGGGGCCAAAGCCAAACAGGGACACTCTCGAAGAACAAATTGCCACAGCCGAAATCAGTCGGTTGATAATAGAGCGCTGGGGTACATTGAGATGAATATATCACACCATACGACTACCGAGCTTATAAACCGGGGCAGTAATAATGTACATCTTAGAGGATCGCCTACAACGAGGTGAAACTTGGGGCTTCAGCCTCCGACCATAAAGTTCAATTTTTAAAGGTTCCCTAAATGAAATCGTATCAAAGGCCCGAATGTCACTCTTCAACGCACACTTGTGTCGTAGTACGAAGCATATCGACATCGAAGTTGGAGCAGTTCAAGCTTCCAGAGAGGAAACGCACCGCCCGGTTCATCGCTGGCAAGCATCGACTCGACGCGGCTGTCCCAATACCGAAAGGCGATGAGAGCTGCTACTAGGGTGCCATATTCCTTAGCCATAAAGCACAACATGGTCACGTTGACTTCGTGATGCGTGCAGCCTTTCATGAAAAAAAAAAGGCTCTAAGCATTCAGATTGCTGCGACCTTCTTGTAAGCAGCGCTCTTTAACGTGACATCCGATCAGCCCCGTTGATAAACCGCCCCGACCGTACAACGCGTTTCAAGTGCGGCACGGCGTTTCGCTTGCCCTTATCAATCTCACCTGCGTTTTGGGATGCTACGAAGTAGTACAGTCGCCCTGCGCATTTCCCGGCAACCAGATGATAATCAGAGACGTCACTCGACTTCACCAGGCTCTCCCGGGCTTTGTCTGGAATTATTCAGACGACAGAGCGACTAGTTTACTTTTTGCTCGTACCGGATCTGACTCCTGCCTGAAGCATCATCTACGTGGTCGCAACTTCACCTGTCGCACTAACACAGCTTCTGTTGAGTGACCTGATTGGTTTCAAGTGGGTGCTAGTCGGTAGCGCTAAGACGATCAAACCCGAGCATTCTAACCTTCGAGAGTGACGCTCAGTCCATCTCTCTCTTGCAGGATTATCTAGGTGTGGACGGACTCTACAGTCTCTCTCTTGGCGTCAAGTGTTTCGGCTAGTCTGGCAACTCGGGTTTTACTCCGGCAAGTGGCATGTCCTTTAAAAGACAGCAGGGGCCAACAACACAAAGAGCCATATTATTATGATACGTGCTCTACAATTGGCGATGCAGTCGCTAAGCGATGTCAAGACGCTGGCATCCAGGTGCTTGGCCATGTCTGAGATGGATTGATGCGCTTGATTGCATATAGACCAGCGGCCTCCCAAGGTCTCGATCTCCTTGGGAAGCCGCATCGCTTAGCGAATGGGTCGAGTGGATTCCCGTCCCTGGTGGAATAGAAATTAGTCATAGAGCCCTGAATGTCAGGCGTGCTGTCGCGTTGGAAGGGCAATAATGGCAAACGATAGAAGTTCTAAGAATAGCAAATTGCTATGACTGCGACAAAGATGGATAAGATCTGATTGCCTAGGCGATATTTCAAGGAGATTGATAAAATTAATGCAACATCATTAGATTGCATCACCCGGACCAGGGGGCTCAGCGTCAAGTCGTCATGTTGCATCGCTCTTCATCTTAATATTCCTTGCCACGGCACCAGCCTGTGCCGGCCAGGGTTAAACATGAAACGCGGCATGAACATGGCCATACCATGCCACCCGAGGGTTTGCTCATTCTCTCAACTACAAAACGGCAACGCAGGCTAGTGTCAATAGTAGAGCAGCTTCATCCGACTCTGCCAATGCTTTAACCCGGAGGCTACTATGGCTGGGGACCGTCCTCTTGACGAGTGCAGAAACTCATAGCAAAACAAGGGGCCAGCTCACGAGCCATAGAATAACCCATGTTGAGTCACATATAATATCAACCGTAGTCGAGCCGTCAGCTCCTCAAAAGTCTGCGAGATCTAGTCGAATTGCGCAACTAATGTCCCCGCTATATTTTCCTTAAATCCGTGATTCCAAGAAATGCATCTGTCCCTGTTTGGCAGGTAGAAGTTAGAGCAACCGGAGACACGCCTCATGTCTCCGATTCTCGATTGAACTGAATAATGTAAATATTCACTTGAATATAAAGGGCATTTATCTAAATATCTTACCAATAAGATAAAACTCTACCTGTGCCGGAATTTATTGCTTAGAGTTCTATGAGATTGATAAATATATGAAACTATTTTCAGTAGACGATATGACGACATCGACGCTGGTGTTGTATGTATCTGATATGGCTCCTGTTTCTGGGGCCTCCACCCCCTCCCTCGTGCCCCTCCCTCTTACCCCAGCGTCCCCCAGTAGTGGGAGCAACGTTATCTTCCGAGTCCTGTCACCAGGCGTTACTGTGCGCTGCCTAGTCAGTTGCTTTACACGCATAGAGAAGCTGCCTCAGTCAGCCACGTCACAAACCCGCGGTCAATGCAATTAACCGCCTTGGCTATGGCTAAGTGTGGTACGTGATAGAAGAATTTCATTGTTTTCGCTTTTGATTTTTCCTATGCCGGCAATAATGCTGCTTCACGGGGAGGAGATATCTCGGTTGAGGTTTGCGCACTGCTGCAGGCCGTCTTAAGGCCACATTGTCCGAAGACCCCTACCTGATACTTTGCCAACAATAAGATAAGCGAACAGAGGCCCGTTTACTTCACGGGACGAACTACTTAGTGATCTTGCTTGACCTGTTGTTCTCCACCGATTGTCTGCGACATATTATCCCATGCTGTCTGAGGTGTTTACATCAAACATTGAAAGCGACGCTGTTCTATAATAAGAACCCCACTTCCTTCGTCGTATTATTCCGTATCCGTACCCGAGTCGGGATACGTACAGTATTGTTGCCGAGTCAGCCCGCAGATCCTGCCGGGCGAAACCTTGTTAGCCTTGCATTTGTCACCGCCTGACGGACCAAGAGAGGAATCTGGCGCATATTCTTCACATTGAGTCCTCCCTCATAGGGGAGGAGGGGGCAAGGCCAAAGAAAAATGCCCTCCGTGAAGGTTTCCGCAGTGCATCATCTCAGTACGCATAAGGGATGCTGTGTTTCTGCAAAGTACCTTGAGCCCAAATCGACTTTGGAATCATGATGCGGCACGTCAACGGTCCACAAATTACTACATTAAGCGATTACAACGCATGGATCGTCTGGTTCTAAGCGCAACGCAGTAGTTATCATCAAGGCCCAAAAGGGGGACCTGAAGCTGGAAATAAAACAGAAGTAAAGTGTGCATATGTTTGATCAAGGGTTTGTTACATTAAGCCCTTGCGTATCCAAGGAAGGGTAGTCTTTGCGTGCGTTTGACGTCTACGAAGATCGGTGATGGGGAAGCGTCACACATTCCCGTCGTTAGGCCTGTCCGGGGCGTCACTAATTAGCTGAGATGACGGAAATAATCACACGCGTTATCAATGGCGCTACGTACAGTGCTTCTCCGTCAGACTGCCAGTCTCAAACTTGGCGAGGGTCGCGTTTCATCGCCTCCGCATGACTTCGTCGCTTGGGCCACGACCGCCGAGTGATACATGGTCAGTTGGTAGCGGCCCAGTCTCCGCAATGGCCACGACTTTTACTACATTCGTCTCATCAAAGGGCGGCCCGCGACATATTCTCCGACAGGGGCCCCAGACCGCCGGTTGAAGCGGCAGTGTGCCTTTGCCCTGTCGTCGGCCGCCCGCCCTAGCGCAGCCCCGAGAATGGCGGAGCCGCAGCACATTTCTGTGGAGAAAAAGGGAAAAGGAGCGTTTCGAGTCCGAGCAGCGGCAACTGGAAGACTTCTATCCATGGGGGGATCGGAGCTGGCGTCGGTGGTTTGACGCCTGCCTCCCGCCCTCCGGTCTGCTGTCTTAAGTCTTTAAAGGCGCGGAACCCCGGATTTCCGTACTTGCAAAAGCTTCATGTCCTCTGCACTTTCTGCGGCGCCGTCACTGATTCGCTGGTCGACGACTCTTCGCTGGTCGAATTCATGGGGCTTGCTTATTGATCATTTGTCGAGCTGGAATCTCGACATTCTCGCGTAATTGCTCGCTTTGGACACCGCGGCACGAAGCAACGACCTTGGTCGCCGGCAAGAAAGGGACACCTTCCCCATCTCCTTCATTCCCCACGAGCCGATCTGCTTCTTTGCAGCGGGCGACGAAGCTGCCGACCATGGATGCAGACGCAAAGCCTCAATGTAAAAAGGAAGCGGCAGAATATGACTTGGGCCTGCACGTAGCAGGGCTTTGTGAGTAGCCTAGCCGCGTTGCTAAGACTCGATACTGATGACTTGATAGTCCTGGTTCTGGCAGCATCATGCATAGGTACGGTCAAGCCCGACTCCCCTTGCTGCAGCTTTCCCGCAGGAAGCGCCCCGCGCTGACTTCACGCCCAACAGGCTGTGGCTTCCCCGTGGTGGCCAAGAAAGTCAAGTGGATGAAGATTCCCCCAAAAGTCTTCTTTGCTTGCAAGCATTTCGGAACCGGGGTTCTCATAGCCACTGCCTTTGTTCATGTGAGTCCGGCTCCTAAGGCTAGCTTACCACACCAACTGGAGGCGTCTTGGCTAAACCTTCGGCCCAGCTTCTCCCACCGCCTTTGAGAGCCTCGGAACCCATGCCTTCCCAACCTTTTACAAAGGATTATCCACCACTCCCGGAGTCATCATGATGGGTTCGTTGTTCACTTTTGGGGTTGAGATGTGGCTCAATGCGAAGACGGGAGGACACTCGCACGGCGGGCCCACGGGCGAGAGTCTCGACCTCAACAAGCTGGCTGCCCTGCACTCGCCTCGCCATAAACAACCACCGCCGGCCTTTGATGAGGCCAGTTACGGTTTCCCAATGGACAGGAAAGAGCCTGTTGACATTCAGTCTGTCAAGAGCGTCTACGAGCGGCACGTTGCTTCTAACGTTTACGACGACGACAATGCGCGAGATAGCCTATCAACCATGCCCGCGTGGTTCGTCGTCTTCTACGAACAATATATTCGCCAACACAACCAAATGATAGATTTGGTAAACTCGCAGCAGCAATCGAACTCGCGATCGCCCAAGGTGAAGGATGGAGTGAGGTTTCTACATCCGAGGTGGTCTACTTGGACGAGGAGAACCAAGCCGTCGACCCACAGGTGTTCAAGAAGATGTCGACAAACATCACATTGTTGGAGGGAGGCATTCTATTCCACTCCGTCTTCGTGGGAATGACGATTTCCATCACTATTGACGGCTTCGTCATCTTGTTGGTCGCCATTCTGTTCCATCAAATGTTTGAGGGCCTTGGCTTGGGATCCCGAATCGCCGCCGTGCCATATCCCAAGGGAAGCTATCGGCCGTGGCTGCTAGTCTTTGCCTTTGGGACGACGGCCCCCATTGGTCAGGCTATTGGCTTGATCACCCGGAGCAGCTATGATCCCGAGAGCGCATTCGGGCTTATCATCGTCGGTGTTTTCAACGCCATGTGAGTGTACCTCCTCTCCACCGGAGCCCAGCAACCAAGCCTGTGGCTGTTCTTCAGGCTGATAATTTCCACTCAGATCATCGGGTCTGCTTATCTACGCCGCTCTGGTCGACCTCTTGGCCGAGGATTTCCTATCCGAGGAGGCAAATCACTTGATGAACGGCAAGAAGAAGGCCATTGCGTTTGCCTGGGTTCTTGCGGAGGTAAGAAATCACCCCGACTATAGCTTCCAACTGTCGCTGACCTCGAACTCTCGAAGCCCTCGGCATGTCCATTGTCGGAGCATTCGCTTAAAACCCAGCAACGAGGCGAATCACACCAGCTGAGAAGCAGACAAGACCAGGCGCTTACAAACGTCGCGGCCTCCACGTACACCTGTCTACCGCCTGCCCCTAGCATGATAGCGTTTGCTCGTTATTCTCTTTGATGTTTCTAGACATGCTAGATTTGCGAGCAAAGACGCCCCTTGCGAGGTCTGTGGTTCTCGCTACGGATCAGTTGTGTACATGTACATTATGGGAGGCTATGCGTTCCGATTACGTTGCCATGCAAGGCCGGGACGTCTAGAAGAGCTGGGTGACATGTTCCATCTCAGACTCTATAGGTGGCCACATTCGACCAGACGCCGCCGGCCAATGCCACGTCGTAACATAAATAGAGGGTTTGAAGCATAAGCATGTACCGTTTATGAGCGACCCTAGTTTAATAAATCTGGACTGGGTGAATGCCTCGCTCTGCCAAATATACTCTAACTTGAAGGCTCAACCCATAATCTCTTATCTTCTCTCCCCAAAACTCATTCCATTCTAATCAATAATGCCTCTTGATACCGGTTTCCGTTTGCATTCCTCTCAAGGTTTAGCCCCTGACTTTCTCCGAGGAGTTCTACTCCTACTGACGTAAGTTGCCGTTCAGACATCCACCTACCTCCACGTGCTACCTGTTCGCCTCTTATCGTTTTAATAATTTTCTGGCCTTCTGGCCAGTCTCTCGAGTAAGGGTTTGAGCTTTTTCACCTGATTGACACTGGAGTTCACGTCTCATTTATTACAAATAACTCCGGCAAGATTAATACTGGTAAAGTTGAATGATCATCTGTAGTGCGTTGGTAGAAGGCAGACCAGGCGATGGAAACATCGGAGAGGCGTTGAGTATGTTATGTCATTATTGCCGTAACAATAATGTTGCTCTCTGGTATTAGAAAGGAATACAGCTAAAAGGCTTGGCCGGGGGAAAGAGCAGACACGACCGATAGTGAGAGCTATGTGAAGCATCTGTGATCACAGGCTGTGACTTGTTGGAGATTTCCATGCCTCTCCACGAAGTACAGCAGCCAAATATATCAGCTAACAGGGCGAAGAGTGCGTACGGGAGCCCGGACTCGAGGACTCGAGGGCAGCTGGCTACCGGGACCGGCACACCTAGGTTGCCACATAAGGTTGTAGGGCCGAAATGGAGATTATATCAACTCTCGGGCAGCCAGTCGGCTTGGCATCGATGACAAGTGGCCATGCCCTTCGTAATAGAGTAAGTTATGAGTGAACAGCACCCGGTTTAGATCTTCAGCCTGTCAGCTTCGAAGCAAGCTCGCTTCCTTGGCGTAAAGGAATGATGTTCTCGGTACGCGCAAATTAGACACCTTGGCGTGATACAAGGCACCGGGGCAGCAAACTTTGGCTAACAATACGCCCGTTGAATAGCGTGAACCGTATGGCAACGAAGAACTCTGCAATAGTTACATCTTTGGTGCGGTACATCTTCAAATACTGTCGAGGGACCCAAATTTCGAGGCTGAATTAATCCTCTTCCACTTTGTATCTGCCATATCTCCTCCAGGGGACATATCTGCCGACTCCCACCAACATTAATATCCCTACCTGGGCAGCCTCCTCTTATCCTGCATCGCTGAGTACACAAGGCACTTTCACACAGCGTATTCGCGGGAGGTCCCCATTCCTGAATCAAGCACGGACGCTCTTCTATCACGACAATGGTGGACAGGGAGCTGTGGCGCCTTCAGTCATCCGGTAGAGTTTCCGAAATATAGTAAGTTTGTGAGCTGCCGTCGCCACGAATGAATAGTTCCATCTTCATCTATATTTATAATTACTATGCTATCATCGACTTTTCCGCAGGCATCAGAGCTGACGAGTGGCTGAACAGGGGTCCGGTCTTTAGTGACGGAGAGTACACCTACCCGCCCATTGCTTTTGCTCTTTACGAGCCACACCAGATTCCGTTACTCTGACCCTCCTGCAGCCGCTGTGAACGGAGCAGAACCTGACATACTCTCTCTCTGATAAGCAAGCCCTTCCTCGCCGCCAGGCATTTCTTGCCGCATTCAATTCTGTTCACGTCGCTTGCGCCCTTTGCTTATAACCCTCTCCTTTCGTGCTGCTAGATTTTTCAATCACACCCAGAACCCCTGCTGCGGGTCCGTAGTCTTTTTCTGCTCCGATATCTGGCTAGCCAAGTTTCATATCAATGACGTGAACGAAGGCCGAATGGCGATACTCGGGTTCGCCGACGTAATCATTCGTCACTCGACTTGGACAATAAGTTAACCGAACGTCATTTTTCCAGGTCTTGTCCTGGAGGTTCGGCGCCTGCCAGCATGTTCCCTTGACTGATTTCGAGCATGCGCAACTTGGCGCGAGATCGTCACCTCGCTATTCTCTTCTCTGCACCTACGGGGTCTCCAAAGCGATTGCTACCCACAACGAGCCAAGTTAAATATCAGCAGCCTTGCACCGTGTTTTCATGAGCACTTTATCCGACCTGTTTTATTTGAATCGACAGTGGATTCGGTTCAAAGACCATTGTCAACTACATTTGCCGCGGAGATGAAGTTGCTTCGTCATCATTCATAGGATATGTTCTCTGCATCGACCTGCGGCGCTGATAAGAAGCATAGCTAGTCCAGCTAACGTACCGCTGCGTAGCCAGCAGACTCATGAAAAGTATTTACAATATCCAGTTAGGTTACCTAACTTTATGCGCTATCGGCGTTGTGTAACAGCCACACCGTCCAATTTCTTTGTTGCATCGGGGCACGACTTCTCTCCAAAGACGCATGGCATCTGAACCCGTCTGAGAAACCGATCTCGCGCGGAAGCGACCGAATCTTAGGTATCTTCATCCTGCATGGCTTTTCCCAAAGCTCCGGGGTTTCTAGGCACGAACCGGGCACGGTACCGCTTTGGCATTGCCACCAAGCTGGTGGGATCCGCATTGCCTCGTATCGGGTGGCAGTCAACCTGGTCATGCTTCTCGATGCGGAAGCTGTTGAATAGCCTCATATAAAGGAGATAGAGTTCCCTGTTGGCCAACAACGACCCAGCGCACATGCGGTAGCCAACGCCATATGTGAATAGAGGGGCGTCGGGTAGCTCCAGCCATCGTTCAGGACGGAAGACCTCAGGATCGGACCATACGTTGGGGTCTTTGCGCATTAGCTCGTTCCAGCCTGGGCAGGGGGCTTGATTCTCGACTCACCCATATTGCAAGCCCAAGCGTTGAGGAAAATCACCGACCCCTGAGGGATCGTGAGACCCTCGTAGACAACGGTCTTCACGGATGCCGCGGCAGCAAGGCGCAGGACGGTAAAGTATCGCAGCGATTCACGTACAAGGGCAACAATGTATTGGCATTTCTGGTCGTCGGCAGATTCACACATTGGCTGGCTGTCGTCGTAAAATTTGCGTATCTCCGACACGGCCTTTTCTTGGATTTCGGGGTGCTGAGAGAGAAAGGCCATGAACCAGGCGACCTGTGTGGTCACGGTGTCAAGACCGCCAGAAAGCATCGTCAAGCTGATGGAAGTGAGTTCATCCTTGTTCAGCCTTGCCTGCTTGTCCATTATGACGTTGGCCTGGATACAAGGGCTGTAGCTGCCGTTGGCGATGCGATCATCCAGTCCCTTGTTGAGGGCGGACAGGTACGCGTCGCGCCGGCTGCGCATCTCTTGGCCTTGGCCGAGTGAAGATTAACGGGGTTCAGGCGCAAAATAGGGATGAAATCCTGGAGGTTGCCCGTTGTAGACCGAAAGCGGCTAATCTCCTCGACATGGGTAATCTCGTCGAAGAGGTCATCTTTTGGCTCTTCAACCGGGTTCCCAGTTCAAGGTCAGGCGCGGGAGAGGGACAGGCGCTGGATCATGGGCATTGGGTCGGTCGGGGCTGTTCCGGCCTCTCCATAGGTGTACAGCTCCTTGATAAAATCGCGGGTCTCGACGTCAAGGTGCGAAACGTACGTCTGCACCGAAGGCTTGTTGAGTGCCGAGGCGGCGCCCTTGCGGCGACGCTTCAGCGAGTCGCTATAGGGTGACGTTCCAATGGTTGTACCGGCCGTATCAGAGAGAATCTAGGCAAAGCCGTTAGTGTGCCATAATTTTGAGAGGTAACGATGGGGACGGTGCGTGCCTTATGAAAGTGTAAAATTCGGGCCTCGAGCTCATGGCCTGGGCATTCTGGCCAAAGATGGCCTTGCCGCCGCGGCCGAGTTGATGACGACGACCGGACATTTCCCAGCTGGATCTGATAGACATCGCCGAACGAGCGCGCCCAGTCTCGATACTTTTCGGCAGCGTTGACGCGAATGTCCCAGAGGTTCCCAATCAAAGGCCACCCGGAGGACCCTTCATGCCACTGATGCGGGCATTGTGCCGGACAAGCTCGTTGATGAAGAGGTATATGAGGGGGCCCACAACAAAGGTGACCAGAACCGATTGCCCTGTATTGTAAAGGAGCTGGTCCTTGAGGGAAAGGAGGAGGTGTGCTATGGTCATGAGAGGCAACGTGCAGGTGATGAATGCGAGTGTTGGGGAAGACGGCTTCGGACTGGGGCTGAACAGGCCTGTCTTCAGTCCCATGGCCTCTTTATCTACCCGCCTCTGCCAAGTTTCAAGCAATGTAGACTGCGAACATGACTCTAGCAATAGGCCGGGGGCCACCATGCAGTAACCAGTGATACAATGATGCAGCAATGGATCCACCACAGGGACCTCAATTGGGGAATACAGATGATAGGCGGCGGTGGCTACAGACGGCACAAGTTTTCATACCGGCAGCCCTCGGAATGTCGGAACGCGCGGCTGACGGGTCCGAGCAAGGGTCGGGGGAGCGAGTCATGTCCTGCATTCTGTGAGCCATGCAATACTTGTACAGTAAACGCCCACATCCGTAAGTAATATCCCATTCTTCCGCGTGAACGCCAGAGCCCATACGCCAGCCGCCCTCTCGGAACCGCTGCTTGGAAACGTGGTGTCGATATTCCGCCCCCACCTCTTCCCTGCCTAGTGAACCTCACCCCGAGGACTGACATGGAGCCGAGGGCCATGGATGATGACGCTTCAGCGACTGGCGAGGCCGGGCCCAGGCCGCCCAAGCGACAATCCCTGGGGACAGAAGGCCCACGGCGACCAAAGCGTGGCAAGTACACACCGGTAGCATGGTAGGCAAGACGCCTTTGCCAGTGAAGAATGCAGACAGAAGGGCTCATAGACATCATGTGCTGCCAGTGACGAGTGCAAGAAGAGAAAGCCTGGCGCATCCCGGCTGGCGATGGGGCTGCGAGCGCTGCATCGCCCCCGCCGGCCACCAAACAACGGCATCAGAGGTCCGTCCCGTCCCGCCGATGGCATCGGTATGCATAGCCAGGCTGACATTCTATTCTCTCGGCTACAGCGACCAGGTTCGGTCTCTGAGCGATGAAATGGCTCAACTCCGCCAGCAGGTTGCCGACTTGGTGGGCACTGTCAAGCAGCTCAAAGACCATTCGCCGCGTCCCGCCTCCATGGCGCTGCAGTCGCCGGACACGACCATTGTCCAGTCTCCCTCGACTGCCCAGAAGGAAGCTGCGCCGAAGCAGCCACAGTTCGTCGGGCCCACCAGACCGTCCTTTGGCCTCCTGGTGGGCGAACGATCCTTGACGCGCATGGGCATTCCGACCTTCGAGTCCCCCCCTCCGAGCGGCGCCCAGTCTCCGGCCGAACCCCTCCGGGAGATAACGTCCGAGGCCGAGTTCTGGCATCACTGCACACCGGGCGAGATGGCAAGGCTACTTGCCGTCTTCGAGGAGGTCGAGTCCGTATACCCTTTTATCGACATTGTCGAGCTCGCGTCTCGGGCACAGCAAATCCTCGACTTTATCCGAAGCGGCAAGTCGACAAGCGGCGAAGTACGAGAGGAAATGCAGCTCCCCGTGAGCGCCAGAGATGTTGAAATGGCCAAGGTTGCCATAGCCACCGCCCTGGCCGTTGAGGCGCACGGCAAAAGCAAGTTGAGTGCCACAATAGCCGAGACCGTAGAGCGGAATGTATCAAGGATCTCGAGTCCCCAGGTCGAGCTCAAGAGATCCAGCTCCTGACTATGCTGGTATGCTTTCCCTTCGCCGAGTTGGTCACCTCAACATGACCCCGACTGACCCTCCATACGCAGAGCATTTACTACTTCCACTGCGACGACGAGCTACTTGCGTGGCGCACCATTGGCATTGCTGCCCGCGAGGCTCTAGAGATGGGTCTGCATCGCCGAAAGAGCTTGTTTGACAACTTCAAGGACCCGGACACTCGTCGCCTGGCTACACGCGTCTTTTGGTGCGTCTACGTGCTGGATCGCCGATGGAGCTTTGGGACGAGCCTATCCTTTGCGCTCTCAGACCGCGATATAGATCCCGGTCTCCCTGAACCGGTGAGCCGAGCACTACCTCGAATCTGCAACGCGATTACACTAACGGGCCCCCAATGACTAGGATTCCGATTTCTGCTACCTCGTGCATGGTAGGCTACGGTCGGCTCTGCTCCAAGCTCTGGGACGCTATTCCGCCACTGGGTTCCGCCTCTCAGTCTATCCCTGAGGAGACAGTTCATGCTTGGACCTGAGCACGCAAGACTGGCTCGAGTCCATTCCTCCCATCTCCGACTCCGACACCCGCGCCTCGGACTCGCGGCACGGACCCAGCCTCGCGTCTTGCACCGGCTCCGGGCCTTGCTCTACCTGCGCGGAAATCACACGCGCATCTCCGTCTACCAGCATTATCTCTTCAACACAACCAGCATCACGGCGAACCTACGAAGCGCATGGCTGGTGGTCAACATTGCGCTGGATAGCGTGCAAATCCTGGTACACTTGAACGCAACCACGGACATCTACTCGCGGCAGCAAAACGCCTTCAACTACTTTTTGGTCAGCGCCATGGCGGTGATTTTCCTCGCAGTATGTCATGCGCCCAACATATTCACAGAGCCCTGTAGGAAGGCTTTTCTAGACGCGGTTGATCTCGTCCGGGGCTTCTCGCGCCACAGCGTCGTGAGCCGGAGGCTGTGGAAAGCATCCGCGGCCTGCTGCCGCGCTTGAGGAGCCTTGGTCTCCAGAGCTCAGACGGTTCGTGTACCAGCAACGATATGGGGCCTGCGAGGGGTAGCCCTTCGCTGTCGGGAGGTGAGGCACCAGGCGTGTCTGAATTCCGAGAGGCGCTGCAGGATCCGATGAGGACGGACAATGGCAGCAGTCTTTGGGATGCGCAGACCACCAGTGACATAATACCCGAGACTGAGATGAGCAACTCGGTCCCGGACATGTTTCAAATGAGAAATGATCTTTTGGACATTTTCGATGCCCTCGGACAGGGCCAGCACTTTCCAGGAGAGTTTGGTGCTCACTTCTATGGTCCCGATGACACGGATTTGTTGAATGGAAGGAGGGAGATTCTCGACGACTTCAGGGATTGATATGAGTTTGTCATAGACTTGAAGCAACGCAAAGTTAATGGAGAGCTAGTATATCTTGTGTAAAGGCTCTGTGTATGAAGGCTGTGCAGAGCAGAGGCCGGTGCCAGCTAAAGCTCTGCATTTGGTCTATAAACGTTTCCTATATACTTGATTGACTAGCCCGAGAGCTCATTTTCGAAGAAGACCATCATGGCGCCCTGGTGCACCGACTTTGCGACAGCTTTCAGCTCTGCGGGCCGCACACTCATTGTCGTAGTAGGTCATGTCGTCTACAGAGCGAAAGACAGAAATCACTGCCAACGTGAAGCCCTGCGCCCGTTGATCAGGCTTTGCCTTCCCGCCGTGACTGAAAGCAGGTAGGGTTTCCCGTCCTGGGTGAAGCCGCGTTAACAATTGTAGGCACGCTAAATTGTGAGTCTTATACTGGGCCGGCACGCGGGCCAGACTGACCTTGACGGCCTTGGTCGGCATCTGCTTGTACATCTGCAGCAGGCGTTCTTGATCCTCGTTGCCGGGGACTTTGAAGAGGGTCACTCGATGGATTGGTGAAATCATCTTTCCTGGCTCCTGCTACTTTCCGTGGAAACAAGTCCAAGAATAATTCGATTGCAACACGGCTGGCGGGGATCGTGGATGAGTTTTTGGAGGCGTTTCGATCAGGTATGTTGAACGTCTATGGATAAATCTCTCACCACGGCCTTTTACGTCGTGAACGGAATCTCGGAATCAGAACGAGCAAGGCCATGTAGCACCGGATACTGCCTCTAGACTACAGATTCTCTGTTTATTCGACGACGGAGTCGACGAATTGTGTCTACAAACTGTGCAGCTGCTGCCGCTTGCCCTGAAACGGGACCCAAGCGGTCGCTAGAAGGCACGGCAAAGCGCAGCCAATGCGTAAACCTGGAGTGTTCCGAATTTCCGTCGTTGGCTATTTACGTGACATACGTCCCGAGCCTGCGTCAGCCTAGAGCGTGATGCAAATCACCACCAGGGATCGCGGAATTCGGAACTGCCCTTTGCGTTTCGTTTCAGTCCAAATACGGCAGCAACCCAGCATTAAACCCTTGAACCTCCACCCGCAAGCCTCGCCTGGGTTCCCCGAGTTCCAAATGCTAATGGTTTGCGCTATCGAATCGCTTCAGGTCTGGTTTCAGACGCCATCCACGTTTCTGCGGCGGCTCTGCTCATCGAGGCCGGAGCTCTGCTCGGACTGTAAACCGAGGTATCAATTTGCCAACAGGTCAACTTGACTCGAAGGTCAGCCTGCCTTATATATCCATGCTTAGTGGAAGTTCGCTTCAGTCCCGCTTTTCGTGGCCATCGTATATCATTGAATTCCTCCCAAACGTTGAAGGTGACATTTGTTTGCCGGAAAGCTTTATCCTGCCCTTCTATATTCACTCGACCGTACGTCTACAGGCCTCGAAGCAGCTAAATGGCAGAAGCAGTTCTTGTTGGCGCTGGCGGACGCCAGGTCACTGGTAAGATCATTGATGAACCGAATTCGCCGCCCCCGGTCCCGACTCCTCTTCAAGGCACTCATGAAAGTTGCCTCTAGTCCCCACCGGCCTTTTCATCGACAACAGCTTTTCCCGCCACGCGCGGCGAGACGATAGACTTGGAAAATCCAGCCACCGGCAAGTTTCTCGCAAAGGTAGCCGCGGCCCAGGTCGAGGACGTAGATCGTGCGGTGTCCTCTTCTGCGGATGCCTTCAAGTCCACATGGCGCTTCGTCACGCCTGACAAGTCGCGATCGCTCCTCAACAAGCTGGCCGACCTCCTTGAGCGCGATGCCGAGGACTTGGCGTCGATCGAGGCACTTGATGCCGGCATGTTATACCGTGGGTCACTGACCATGAGTATACCGCAAGCCGCCGAGACCTGCCGCTACTATGCCGGGTGGGTTGGCAAGCGAAGGTCGATCCATGAGTATTGCCGAGGTATGGCATATACACGGCGGGAACCCATTGGCGTCTGCGCTGCCATTGTGCCCTGGAACGCTCCTCTGTAAGACGGCACCACTATTTCGAGTCCTTGGCAGCCGTTGATGCCGATTTGCTGACGCTTGTCATTTACCCATGAGCAAGCATGATCACAATGTGGAAGCTGGCCCCGGCTATAGCAGCGGGCAACACAGTCATCGTCAAGACCCCCGAAATCGCCCCCCTATATGCTCAGAAGCTCGCACAGCTCATCAGAGAGGCGGGGTTTCCCCCGGGCGTCGTCAACATAGTCTGCGGTCTTGGTCAAGTGGCCGGCCAAGCCCTGGCAGACCACATGTTGGTGCGCAAAATCTCCTTTACGGGAAGCACCGCGGTCGGCAGGAGGATTTTGGAAAGCTCGGCGCGAACCAATTTGAAGAAAGTCACCGTGGAGCTTGGGGGCAAAGGTCCTAGCATTGTGTTTGCCGATGCATCCTGGGAAAACGCGCTGCTTCATACAACGATGGGCATCACGGTCCACAACGGGCAAATATGCGCCGCTGGGAGCCGCATTTACGTGCAAGACGAAATCTATGATCGATACGTCGCGGAATTCTCGGCCCGCACCAAGGACTCGGTCGCTGGAGACCCCCTTGCTGGACAGCACCACCAAGGGTCCCTTGGTCAGCGCCGGCCAGAAATCGCGAGTCACGGGCTACATCCAGACGGCATTGCAGGAGGGAAATAAGCTACTTCATGGCGCCGACTCATATTCAATCCCTTCTGGAGGACATTTTGTTTCAAACACGGCTTTCGTGGATGTGCCTCCCGTTGCTACCATCATGCGCGAAGAGGTCTTTGGTCCAGTGGCCAGCATTGCCAGGTTCAAGACTGAGGAAGAAGTTGTTGGTCTGGCAAACGACACAAACTACGGGCTGTCTGCGGCGGTCTTCACAGATGACATCAACAAGGCAATGCGCGTGAGCGACGCCATCGAATGCGGCCAGGTGACTGTGAACATGTGGGGAACGATCAATTCGAATACCCCCCTTTGGAGGCTTCAAGGAGAGTGGGTTCGGTCGGGACCTGGGCCAAGAGGCGCTGGAGGAATGGACTCAAGTCAAGTGCGTCAAGTTCAGCATTGTACATAAGCTCTGAGAGAATATAATGCGGTGTGCGAGCGCAACCTGAACGCTTGTCCCGCGTCTCATTCCGATCGGACAAGCGTCCTACCATATTCTAAACGTGTGGTGCTTAGGGCTCTCGCTGCCATTGTTCCTTTCCGTAGGGTGAGCCAGACCGCTAACGCTACAGCTTGAGTGAAGAACAGGTGCAATGTCTTCTACGCAGCGAGGTACATAGAAACCTCCCTTGCTGGGCCTAACAAAGGCCCAATGATCTCTTGTTTTAGTACACCTGGACTATTATTTGATGAAGAGGATTCATGAGAGCGGAGAGAAGAAGGGATTTCTTTTTGAGAGTTCATCTTCGTCTGTCTATTCTGCTGTTGAGCCTAGCCAATGACATCGCTACATGTATGCGTTCGGGAGCCTTTACAGTCGCGACTTCTCGCCTGGTTTCTTGGACAAGCCTTTATCCGCGCAGCATCTGTCAAGCACCCTCTTAGAGCCAATGTCGGCGCTTGAGGGTACGTCGAGTGCTGGGTTCTCGGTGAAGAAATCTGACGGCGTAATGTCCACCTGCAGCATCTCTACAGGCCTGGATGTCGCGAACAATAATATTAGCTTGGGCGATTTCTTAGCGGATAAATCAAAGCTCACATGACCGGCCAGTCCTCAACTCGAGGGTTATGTGTGAGGCCAAAGACGCTCCAGACCACGATATCCTCGTCCAAAATGTCTTCCTTCCGTGCCGCGGCATCGGCCACGCCGCCGATTTCGCGACTGCTTTGAAGAGTGTATCGACCTCCGGCATACAACTCGTCGTCCTTGTACTTAGTCACCCATATGTGATGCTGGGCGAAGAGTGCGCGCTGGGCCTGGACACTATTGGGATCCGCCAGCAACAGCTGAGTTGGCGGCGTAGTAACCTGTAGCCAACCGGCTTGCCACTGACGGGGTTCCGCTTTGACAGGTTCTGGACTTTGAAGACGCGATTGTTAAAGTGTGCGAGGTCGACTCCACAGATGTCGTGATGGGCGTCTGGCGGACCTCGTAGTTTCCGTTGGGGTTGGTGCGCTTGTCCATGCCATTGGGCAAGCTCTCCTCCTGCACCAGCGTGTTTCGATGTCCGTCGATGGCGGGATCGATTCGAACGCAAAAGATGTGCTGGTGGTTCTGCGCCAGGGCTCCGGGGCTGACCACATTGCCCCAGGAGCAGTCTTGCCGGCGTCGATGTTGACGACGGAGACGATTCCGTTGCCCGGGCCTCGACTGCGATTCCGGCTGCCTGGTCAAACTTGAAAGCAAAAATGTACTCGTAGTTGGCGAGCGTGATGATGAACTGTACGACGAGCTCGCGGCGACGCGTCACCACGGCTCGCCCGGTCCGCCAGTTGGTGTGCTTCCAGTTGATGCCATTGTCCTGCTCGTGTAGGCAAACGACATTTTTGGTGACTTCGGCCGAGCCGTCTGCTTTCGTCAAGACGCCGTCAAAGTACTGTCATGGTTGTGTTAGCGTCTCGTTTCGGTTACCGCCTCTCTTCAAAGCTATCCAATGGCCCAATCACCTTTATGACGCCCAAGCAGTCACACCCGAGGGGATTGTTCACTGCGTGCCCGAGGCCGCCGTCACCGAAGTCAAAAGCCTGCTTACGATGGAAAGGGGCCCTTGGGTCGGCGTATGGCACCGTCTGCACAACAAGGCCTCCGTCAGTCGCAGCTCGCCGCCTCAACGAGGACAGGCGCTTACCATGTCGCTGATGCTCAGTCGATAGAGCACATTGCGGCCGTCGTAGCGAATGTCGTGCAAGACTGCACCTTCGCGTGGGTTGAATGTGACCCTCATGCGCCACTTCTGCCACTCGATGAGATTGGGGTCCGAGATGGTGAAGCTTGGCCCTTCCGGCTGCTGCACCGTTAGCGGCTTGAGGTCCTTCCTCATGCCTGACGGCAGCAGCTCTGGAACATATTCGGCCGAACGGCAGTGATCGAGGATGGCTGGCTCGTGAGTCCGCCCGCTCAATGCATCATCTTTGCCGCCCGTGGCTGGCTCGTCAATGCGCACTATCTCATTCTTCCTCGCGTCCATGATGGGTATCAAGGGAATGGGAAATGCGTAAAAGTTAGAGTCCGGGTTGCCGCTGGCTGCGTGCCTCCCAAAGCAAAGGCCCTGGAAGAAGCGAGTCTCGCCATCGGCGTCGTCGGGCGCACCGTAAGGCCATGGCTCAACGACGAGCTCGAAGCCGGGAGGCAGCTGGATAGCCTTGAGCTTCTCTTGGAAGAGGGAAGAAGTTTTCACACATTCTACCAGCTTCTCAAACTCGAATCTGTGCCGCGCGAATGGTAAGCATCCGATCTCTCTCTTGACACTGAGCGCTACGCACGTACACGGTCAATCCTGCGTGATGCTCAGGTCCAATGATTTGGTGGCTGATGCGTTTGGCTTTTAGGAGGTCAATGACGGACTCGTGATATTCTGCCGCCTTAGATCCGCCAATGACGTCGTATCGGACCTGCGCCAGCCGTGCTGGACGTGGGGTATCTGATGTGATTCTGTCGGCATGCTCCAGCTCTAGAAATTCTTTTACTTCAGCTTTAGGCGGCTCAAGCAAGAAAGTGGCGCGGAAATCGATAACGGTCCCAGGGTGCAGCTTGAGCACCAGGTCTCGAGCCCGATTTGTTTCGTGGATCGAGAGGCCGGAAAGGGGTGGGAAGGAGGTGACCATGACGGAAAGCAGGATGAATGGCAGTCCTATCCAAAAAAGCGTCAAATTCACGATATATTGGCGGCAAGAGACTCTGCCAAAGAACAATCGCGGATCAGTACTTGTAGAAGTCCAGGAAGAGTTCTTGCTAGTAGAAGCACCCACCCGTATGATATACTCTTTGTGAATGGTGGGTGCACTGGAGGGAACTCTGTATTGCGGCTCATCCGACGCCAGAGGCGGGCGAGGTCGGGTCCGGGAGCCGCGGACACGCGCTCAATTCCATGTCTTTGCCCGCTTGGCTCATCAACTACAATGCTCAGCAGGCCTCGAAACGGCTGGTGAATAGAAATGACAGGGATGGAGCCAGCACAAGCAATTCTGCTGCGGCACAGACTCACGGAAGCGGAATTGTATCCGAAAACAGGCGCCACAAGTCTAAGCTGAAAAAGAGAGCTAGTGCTTCACAATCGGAATTGATGTTCCTACTAACCCCGAAGAGCTACAATGCGACATGTAGGGACAGCAGATCAGGGATTGGAACTCTTGCACCCCGAAGTTTCCGTATCAGAACTTAGTCCTTTATCCAGAGCGTCTTCTACGCTCTAAACGGCTTTAAATAAACCAGTGCTTATATTACCGCCCTCTATAAGAGAAATAGCTAGCTATCGATACTAATAAGGATACCTTAATATTAACTACCTATATAGACTAGGCTAAATATAGTAGAAAGACGCTATCGACTACCTTTATACTATCCACTTTAAGTAGTAAGCGAAGTAAGTAACGAGTAAGGAGATCGGAAAAAAGAAGGCTAATAGCCGCTACCTATATTATAGCTCGTCTATATACTTTATATTAAAGTACCCCTTCTTTTAGCTAAGCGGCCTATTATAGTTTAAGTAATAAAAATAAAACCGCTCTTTACCTTAGATAATAAAGAGGACTCCGCTCTTTAGCCTAAAGGAAAAGAGTAGCTTTGAGTAAAGATAAGCTTTAAAGCCCTAATTACTAATATTAGTAAAGAGAAAAAAATTTCTACTTATATAGAAAAGAAGCTTACTTTAATATAGGTTATAATTAATAACTCCTTACCTATCGCCGCCTTTATAGATAAGGGCTATTAGTACTATACTATAGTTAATAAGGCGCTTATATAAGAGATATAAGTACTAGTAAAATAGATTACTATAAGGTAAGTAAAGGACGCCTTAAGTATAATAAAAGGTATAAAGATTAAGGGTATTATATAGTTAGCTATAGAGGTTAATAGCTATTATGCTTATTATAGCTTATATAATCCTTTAACTAGAGTTTCCTTAATCCTTAGGATACCTTAGTTATTATATATAAAGTTATACTTAATTTTATACTAAAAAAAGCTATAGTTTAAGCCTATATAATAGTAGGTCTACTAATAATAGTTTTATAAGTATAAGACGAAGTATATAAGCGTTATACTTATAAGGGCTTTTGCTTTATATAGGCCTAAACGAGTCTAGGCTAAGTCTATATATAAGCGGCCTCCGCCTATATAAAGCTAGGCCTATACTTCTCTTCCTTTCCCTTATAGATTATTAACCTTCTTTAATAGACTATACCTAAGCCTATGCCTCTACCTACCTATAATAGTATAATCTACCCTTTATTTTACCCTCTCTATATCCCATATATAGAATAGCTATTTTTAGCTGCCTTTAAAGCTAACGTTTAATTACCTAGTCTAGTTAAACCGCCTACGCCGGTATATATATACGAAATATCTATACTTCTATAGTAGTAAAATTAAAGCGAACGTAATACTTAGTTTACCTAGGCAATTAAGAGCCTCTTATAATAGTAGGGCTCCGTACGACTAAGAGCGGTACTACTATACCTTAGTAAGTTCAATAGCTCCTTTATAGAGCTCGAGCTATAGCTACATATGCGAAGCTCTATACTAATAGCGCTATAATAAGGGATATCCGCGCTTAATTTAACTATTTTTACGCGAGCCTATCCCATACCTATAAAGGCATCTCTTACTATTTACGTATACTAATATAAATAGACTAGTTAACCTCCTTATAGAGCTTTATACTAATTATAGTAAACCTAATATAGCTAAGTTAGTAGGCTAAGAGCTTATAATGCTTTATTAAAAGCGGAGTAAAGCTATTCTAGCTTACCTTATATAGTTTAAAGAGGTGCTTTATTAAGTAGATATTATAAGAGTCTTTAACTATTATAGGTTATGCTTAGGCTATAGCCTAAGCTATATAGTTATATATAAAGGGCCGGATCCTATACGTATATATATAGGCTAGCCGCGTATAGGAGAGCTCTATATAGCTTATTAATATTATCCTATAAACGGTACCTATGCCTATGCCTTTGCCTACTTTATAATAGTATAAGCTATTAACTAATAGATCTAATAGATATCTCTCTAAAGAGGGCGCCTCCCTTTAAGGAAGTACTCTACCCTCCTTAAACGGATAGGAAGTATCGTAGCTATCCTAAGCGATTAAAAGCGCGACGGCTAGCGAGAAGGATAAGGTTCTATCTACCTTCCCTCCTTTACTTCTTTCTTAAAGCGTATAGAGTCGTTTATCGACGCTATACTAAGTATAGCTAATAACGGCTCCGCCGCTACCGCTACCCTACCCGCGCCTTTATAACTATACCTACTACCGCCGCCTCTACCTCTACTATACTAGCCGCCCCACGTTGCCCTTCTAGGTAACGACGCCGTCCCCGCCGCCGGCCGTAACGCCTAGCCCCTCTACCCCCGCCTCCGCTACTACTACCCCCGTAAGTCCGCTACCTAGCGAGCGTAGTAGCTATTTTCCGCTAACTTCTTAAAGTATAAACGCAGCCTACCGTAATCTCCGCGCCCTCGAGCGCTAGGGCCTCGTCCTTAAGTAAGTTCCTTTTATCTAGCTCTTTTACTTCCGCTGCTAACTCTCCCGGTACTAGGGATACTACCTCCGTCGCCTTATCGGCGGTCCCCTTAGCCGTGCCCGCCGCCGCCCCCGCCGCTGCTACTAGCCGGGCCCCCCTCGCCCCCGGAGCCCCTAGAGCCGCCGCTGCCGCTAACTAGCTCGCGGGCCTAGAGGGCCGCCTAAGCGCCTTAGAGAGCGCCGCCGCCGCTAATAAGGTAGAGGAGGACGACGAGGATAAGGATAAGGACGACGATAAGGACGAGGAGTAGGTCTAGGTAGTCTAAGGGCTTCGCCCTAAAATAAACGCTATTTTTATCTCCGCTTATATAATTACGCTCGCGTTATCGTAACTACCTACTCTACTTTACCTACTTCGTAGTTCCTCAGGCTACTATCGGTAGTCCGCTAGTCTATCGTTCTTATCTACCGTTTTAAATAAGGTTTAAACTTATCGGGGCTATAGTTCCCGTAAACATATATAGGTTCCTATATAAGGTCGAGATACCCGCGCTACTTAATAAGGACCTCCTAGCGTTTTCTACCGACCTTTCTCTAGCGCGGCCTATATCTCTTTAACCTCGAACTCGTCCTCTCCCTCTACCTTAATTACGGGCGGTTAAGCGTCCGCTACTTCTTATCTAGGTAGTAGGTTAAAGGAGGCTCTATAAAGGAGGTCTACGTTAATCTTATTATAGACCCCTATTAGGAGACTATTAAGCTTTATAACCTACGGGCTAATAACCCTCTATACCGTAAACTTTATATATAGCTAGTTAAGCTTCTTTTTTAGTCGTGCCGACCTATAGTTATAGAGGTCTAGCTATACCTTATCTCCTGCCGTAAACCTATCTACTAGGGCCCTAGTCTTATTAGCGTGCCGCTCTTAATCTTACGCCGCGGCGGCTATCGTAGATTAGTAATAATCTATAGTCTCTTATAGCTTTCGTATAAACGTAGAAGCCTCCGGTAATAAATTACTATACTACCCGCTACTACGTCTACGGTAAAGGGAACTAATAAGGTAGTTCGAAGCTATACGTTATAAAGAAAGGGCTA
This sequence comes from Hirsutella rhossiliensis, assembly GCF_020360975.1. Classification (NCBI taxonomy): domain Eukaryota; kingdom Fungi; phylum Ascomycota; class Sordariomycetes; order Hypocreales; family Ophiocordycipitaceae; genus Hirsutella; species Hirsutella rhossiliensis. The sequence continues at coordinate 3,876 of NW_025408703.1, read as the reverse complement.
TCTTAATAAAGGTAGTTTACTATTTAACGTAAGTTAGGCGCGGGAGCTACCGGTCTTAGTCTACTTAGTTACGGCCACGATAGCCATAGGTAAGCCTACGCCTTAGTTAACCTCTTAGGCCTCCGTCGGTCTATAGTAATATGCCGTGCTAGTAGCTACGTAATCTAAAGTAGCTAGTATAAGTACTACTAAAAGCGGCTAGTCTAATTCGATCCTTTATCGCTTATAATAAAAGCTAGCTAGCTATATAGCGGGCCTAGTACTATAGGAAGGTCTATATAGGACTCTATATCTATAGAGTATTAGCTCTAATACTATAGACTTACTAAGTCGGTCCATTACCTATAAATAGCGGTTGCCGCCTTATAAGTAGGGAGGTCCGTTATAAAGTCTATCATATATATATATAGAACTAGTCGGGCACTAGAAGCTACTTAAGCAGCCCTTAAGCTACGCCTCAGATCTTTATATAGCTATAGATATTATAGTTATAGAGAAGCGACGAACGTAGTACTATAAGAGGGGCTAGTAAAAGTCCCTTATAAGGCCTACTACTATGCCCTATTTGCCTAGGTAACCTATAACGCTAGAGTTATAGATAAGTTAGACTAGCCTCCCTTAGAGCTCGTTCCGTTCGTCTAGCTCCGGCGGTCCCTCCTTCTCCTTAGCTTCTATAGTATACGGTGCGCCCGGTACCTATAGTCTCCCCCGTTAGCGTAGATGCCCCCGTAGGTCGATATAGTAGTCGGCTACCTATACCTTTAGCTTTAGCTTTAGATCTAAGCGTCGAGCGCCGGACTTAAGGCGCGGCGCACGCCTTCGTAGGTACGGTCTAGAGCCGCTATCCTATCCTATAAGCGTTAAAGGGCCTTATCTTAGAACACTCGCTGCGCGCGCCCCCTGGCCGGTCTATCCCTCCTCGCCGGACGAGGAGGGCGCAGGGGAACCGCGTCTTCCTCTACTAAGGAAGCTCCATATAAGTCCGTAGTGCTTCCTATAGGATGTTGCTATAGATCCGGGCCTCGATATCCGCTCCTATCGGCCGGTCCTAATCCTTTTAAGAAAGCGCGTCTAAGACCATGGAGTCCCGCCTAAGGCGGTACTTAATCGAGAAGTTAAAGCAAGAGATACTCCGCCTAGCGGGCTTACCGCTCTAAGAGGTGCTAGCGTTATAAAGTACTTAAGGTTCCTATAGTCTATAAGAACCTCGAAGCTCTTATAGCTCCGGAGCTCCGCTTACTATTACTTAAGGTAGCTAATAATCGCTAGTATCTCCTTATCGTAAATAGCGTAATTCCGCTCCGCTAGGGTTAGCTTATAGGAGTAGAACGCTACCGGTTACTTCTACCCGTCTACCTCCTAGGAGAGCGTTCCTTTAAGTGCTTAGCTACTATAGTCCGCTTTAATTAACGTAGACCGGTCAGTCTTACTAGAGTAGTACCGGGCCAGAGAATAGGTCCTTGCGCGTATAGAACGCTCCTTCCTATACGGGCCCCTAGCGAAAGGCGGTCCGCTTCCTAGTAATCTCGTTTAGGGGCATTATAATATAGAGAAGCCTTAATAAATATCCTATAATAGTTCGTAACTTAAGGAAGCTCTATATACCTATCTACGTAAGGGTAGCTTAGTCCCGAATCGCTTAGATCTTTATAGGGTCCGCTATATACCTATGCTATATAGATAATAAAGCCTAGGTACTTAACCCTCTTAACCCCGAATTCGCACTTATCTAGGTTAAGGTAAAGCCTATAAAGTTAGAGGCGCTCTAAGACCCTCCGTACTTTCTATATATAGTCCTTATAGGAGCCGCTTATATAGATAAGGATATTATCTATATATATAGAAAGCGAACTCGTCGAGGAAGTCCTAAAGCACGTTATTAATATAACGCTAGAAGGTAGCGGGCGCTCCAAGAGCTAAAGGGCATTATAAGCTACTTAAATAAGCAGTATATATAGAACGCTGTCTTCTACTCGTTACCTCTAAGATCTATACCTTATAGAACGCTTATTTTATATCTAGCTTTATAAACTACTTCGCCTTTAAAAGGTTATAGAGCGTATCTAAGATTAAGGGCAAGGGGTAGCGGTCTAGCCTTATAATTACGTTTAAGGCCCTATAGTTATAATAGAACTATATCCCGCCCCTTAGTTTACGTATAAATAGGACTAGCGTTTTACTTCAGAGCTACTTACTTAAATAAAACCCTTATCTAGGAGGTCCCTTAGCGTCTTCTTTAGCACTAGCAGCTCCGCGTAATATATATATAGCGGTCTAAACGGTACGGGCAGTTCCTGCCCCTTCTTATCGGTATAAAGTACGATCCTATAGTCTACCCCAGCTTATATAGGTTGCTTATCCGCTTCCTAGGACTTAAATAGCGGTAGGAGGTCGTAAAAGCGCCCGGTATCTATTACCGTAGCTTAGAGGCGACTTTAGCTTCTTCGTCAGAGGGCCTTATCAATATCCGCTAAGCTAACTACGTAGACCGCTGCGTTAGCCGCTGCCCGGCCTTGCCCTGCTCTACCCGTCGCACGGTTCCTACGAAGATAGAGGCAAGGACTTCTTATACTAAGTATAAAGCTCGCACGCCTAGTCCTACGCCTATGGAACTGTCGTTATAGTAGACCTACCGTTATATAGGCCTAAACTATAGCTTCCTTTAGTATAGAACCGAGTATAACTCTATATATAATAACTAGGGTTTCCTAAGGATTAGGGAAACTCTAGTTAGGGGATTATATAGCTACGATAAGCTTATAGTAACTATTAACCTCTATAGCTAGCTACGTAATGCCTATAATTACAAATCTATCGCGCCTAAGGCGCCCTTTACTCGCTTTAGGGCGATCTTTTCTACTAGCACTATATCTCTCGCGTAAGCGCCTCGTTAATTATAGCGTAGTACTAGTAGCCCTCGTTTATAAGGGCGGTAACGGGTAAGGAGTTATTAATTATAACTTATATTAAAGTAGGCTCCTCTTTTATATAGGCGGATAATTCTTCCTTCTCCTTTACTAGTGCTAGTAATTAAGGCTCTAGAGCCTATCTTTTCTAGAGCTACTCTTTTCCTCTAGGCCTAGGGGCGAGTCCTCCTTATCGTTCAAGGCGAGCAGCGGTTCTATCTTCGCTACTCGAACCTGCTATAGGCCGCTTAGCTAAAAGGAAGGGGCATTTTAATATAAAGTATATAGATGCTCCGTAATATAGGCAGCGGCCGTTAGCCTTCTCTTCTTAATTTCCTCGCTCGTTACCTACTTCGCCCGCTACTTAGAGTGCGGGGCGGTATAGGGTAGTTAACGGCGTCTTCTTACTACGTCTAGCCTAGTCCGTGCGGGTAGCCGATATTAGGTATCCCGCTCATGTCGATAGCCGGTTATTTATCTTATAGAGGGCGGTAATCCCGTCGCCGCTATACGGCGTGCGCTACGAGCTTTTAAAAACGCGGCGTCTGCTTATAGCCCTAAGCTACCTTTATTAACCGCCATATACTGCCGTAGTTAGTAGCATAATTATAAGGATAAGTAGCTCCTATAGGCCGCGTAATCAATTCCGTAGCTATATAAGCTTCGCGCTATCTTCCACCGCAGTCCCTACTACCTATAAGAGCGTCTCTTAAAATTAGGAAGGAATCGGGCTAAAGGTTTATCTATCTTTACTTAAGGGTCCGTAGCCTATCTTATGCCTTCTCCCGCCTTATACGTTGAACGTATATAAGGTAATAGAAGAAGTCTTATAGGTCGCGTTTGCCCCCGTGGCCGCCTTTATCCTGGTAATCCGGAGATCCGCCGTATCGCCCGGTAGCGTATAAAGGAGCGAATATTACGCCATATCGCGATAGCTATTTAGGCCTTATTTCTCGTCGGTTATAAACTT